>NC_051180.1:64302735-64517080 GCF_013339695.2 Rhipicephalus sanguineus | reverse complement strand
TAGTGGGATTTACCCCAATTTCTGTGGCACATACCTGTTTATGATGAGGATAGCTTTCTGAGAGGTCGCACAAATTTCTGTTGCACATACCCTTTGTTGGGCTACTGTTGCCTTCTTCATTTTTAGTGGACCAGTGGTGAGTAGTGGGATCTACCCAATTTCTGTGGCACATAGCTGATAGGCCACACAGGGCAGGCCACGCAGGATGGGCCGCACAAACTGCAGCTGCCTTAACGCTTCGCTGTTAAGAGAAAACAGCATGTAGAGCGGTACGTGATTATTTTTTCCCTAATCTTTCTACTTGGGGCTATGCAGGATGGCCCGAGCTTCTCGTGAACACGAGTTTTGTTCTGAGCTCGCACCATTCAGAGGTCATGAAGGAGACAGTGCTGAGCCGCGCGAAAGCAGCGTTGAGAAAAACGGCTACAAGAACGCGCACGGCGTCACAAACGCGTGTGCGGGGTTTGCAGTGGTTTTCAAAGGAACACGCAGGCGTGTTCCGTTGAAAAGATGCTCGGCCGGAGCTAATCTCGGAGGCCACGGCACTAATTATTCGAAAGAATATTTAGTGCGGCATTAACGCTTGAAAATGAATTTACAGTTTACGCAGCCCGTACCTCTAAAAAATATAATTAGTAAAAATTTCTTACACTTTCCTTGCATGGTGCAGTTATGCACTCAATGGAACGACGAACAAATAAAAGAAGATTTCGATCGTTTAAGGACGCCACCCCAACTTTGTCGGCCGCCCTTGACCTGACTCAGCGTTTCATCGCACCAATGCAACAAGGCACACGCTGAGAGCTGGATTTGATCTTTCGTACTATTAGTTTCGTTCAAAAGGGGGCGTCGCCAGAGCGCGGAGAGATTCCCAGTTTCACCAAACTCGGGCCATCCTGCATAGCACCCCTTATCAGGAAATTGTAGATGTAGGTGTCGATCCTAAGATTTTGGCTCACACCCACTCTGGCGGGGTAGAAAATTGGCTTCGTTGGTTGGCGACCTATGTAACAGCTCAACCCACTGCGGAAGGCAGGCCACGATATTAGATTGTTAAATAGATTGCCGGACTTCGCCTACTTGATAATAATATCTGGGGTTTTACGTCCCAAAACCACTATATGATTATGAGAGACGCCGTAGTGGAGAGCTCCGGAAATTTCGACCACCTGGTGTTCTTTAACGTGCACCTAAATCTAAGTACACGGGCCTCTACCATTCCGCCTCCATCGAAATGCGACCGCCGCGGCCGGTATCGAACCAGCGACCTCCGGATCAGCAGCCGAGCACCGTAACCGCTATACCACCGCGGCGTACAACTTCGCCTACTTGAGAGAAAGAAAAAAACAAACGCGAAAACGCACCTGTCCCATGGTTTTTAATTGCACATCTTAATTGGAAAAAAATTGCTTACCTGCTGGATCGCCGGGCTTTTTCTGAGCACATCTGAAGTAAGTATATGGAAAAACTGACCATGCAAACCAATTCGTCCTTGCGCATTAGTCGAGGTAGGGTCATGCACCTTAGCGAGAACGTGCAATTTGTGACGAAGAAGAAGCAGAGAAGAAGACCCGCGAGCCTAGTGTGGGCGCGTTCATCGTTAGCTGCTTAGCAGGCACAGCAAAGACATGGCGGACCAAGGTTCGTCGTCAGGAGACCGCGCAGCCGGGGCAGGCGGCGTCGCCGCTTCCAGTGGCGGCGTGCGGCCACTCAAGGCAGCCTTGATGGCCATCTTCTCCTTGTCTCTGGCACTGGCAATCGCTCTAGTAGTCGTCTTCACCGTCAAAAACATCCACAGGCCCAAGTTCCATGGCGAGTTCCAGGCAGCGCACCTGTTCTCGTGGCAGCGGCAGCGCTCTGGTTTCATCTACACGTGTACCTCGGAGCACTGCCTCAAGGAGGGTGAACAGCTTCAGAAGCACGTAGCCTGGACGCTGGACCCGTGCGAAGACTTTTACGACTACGTTTGCTCCAGCACAAAGCCGGCGTCATCGGTGCGCAGATCGGCCGTTAGACACTTTTTGCGTGAGATTCACGACGTCATCGACAAGTACTCACGGTTTAGGTTGGCCTCAAGCGCACTCGACTCACCAACCACGGTGTCGTCATTCTACAAGGCGTGCAAGACGGCCCATTACAACTCTGTTCCCGAACAAATGGAGCAGACACTTGAATTCCTCAAGCTGTCTGGCAAGGACGCAATCCTCGAAGAAGGTCCTCGCCTCGCTGGCCAAAATTCTACAGGTGTTCCCGCTCGTGCACGTGTCCGTGACGAACAAGGCCAAAGAACAGTCGGGAATGCATCGTGCTTAGGAGGCCCAAGTCGTTATGACGGTGACCACATATTCGACATCCCTAAGGCCTTCTCGAAGAAGTACGTCGCCATTCGTCAAAGCTCTTATCGGTTCCGAGCAAGCGGCACACAACGTCAGAGAAGTCGACATCTTCCTCAAGAAATTCTGGGTCTCTGGAGCGAGAGCTACCAGAAAATGTCCGAGTACGAAAGCGACCACGATCGATGATCTCAAGGCGAATGGGTTGAACTGGAGGACCTTCTTGTTTAAGCTAATAGAGTCTGCACGCAAGGACCACTGCGTTGTCATTCGGTCACCAGATTACTTCAAGCATCTTGATAAAATGCTCCAAAAGTTCACCACCGCCCAAGTCGGCGACTTCGTTAAGTACAGTGCGATTCTCCACCTCTATCCCTTTGTGAAGCTTCAACAGTCTGCCTCCTCAACGTCCTACCAGAACACTAGCCGGGAGGTCTGCTCGCTGCTTACTTACAGAGTATTCAACTACGTTTTTGTCCGACATTTCAACTCAACTGTTCGCCTCGATGTCATCACGAGTGCTGGAATGAAAGAGGCCATTTTACGGAACTCGTACAGGTGAGTCCGAAAGCAAATAATTGCTTCTTCTTCTAGCGGGCACTATATAATAATAAGCCTCGCTTGCTAACGTTGCCGGATTATCTACTGGTGTCCTACTAGTGAAAGAAAATGGAGACGATCAATCAGGGTAACAAATGCACATTCACCGCTTGTTGATCTTTCTGGGTGTACTATCACGAACAATGGGGTCAACCATGCGTGACAGTAAATTGCACAGTCCACCATTTCCAAACAGCAGGCCACGAGTGAGGCCATTCGGGAAATTGAAAGCTTCTCAACAGTCGAGATTAGGACTTTTTGCCTTAAAAGTTTAGGGTTAAGACATAATTGGGCTGAGGGTCGATGCTTACTGCACAATTGAGAAAGTACAATCTCTCCTTGTTTAGTCACGACTGCGCCTGAAGAGCATATCAGCCAGTCCGCGTCAAGTTACAACTGTCCCGGTAATTTTCTGTGGAGTCAGCGTTCAGTATTCATATTTCCATCGCACAACGACTACAGGGCGCTCGTGTAGTTTTTCATCCTTACAACACTCCCTCGACAAATATGTGTCCCTGTTGAATGTGTCCTGCAGTCGCTCCACGTGAGAATGAAATAAAATATGCGCTTTATTTCAGAAGTGACTCGCTACACTACGTTGTTCAGGAAAGGCTGACTAATTATCTGAAAAGAAAGATACAGTGCAGTGAAGATTAAAAAAGAAACATTTTGGCGGCAGGTTATTTCGTGCCGGCGGATATTTAAATTGTTCGATAATTCGAACGTTTATTTCTTCACAGTTTGAGAAATGTTGCACTGAACCCAGTCACTGTTCAATGCATGCCCACTTAGTAGGTATCCATGAATTAGCACCAATTTATAAATTTCTGTCTGCGAACTAGAGACGACGTACACTATCGTAAAACATATTTTCTCTTCAAAACTTTATGTACCGCTATATACCGAAGACGAGCCGTGTTCGTCCACCATGAACAAGCATTTGGGGGCGCCGCAATCCAGCTACCCTGATTATTTTGCTGCGTTCTCTTTGGCTTCAACATATAGCGCAGTAAAAAATTTAAAAGCGCGCTCAAAGCATGCATTCTGGTCGAAAAAGGACTTGAATCATTTAAACGGAATTAGGAAATGCGTCCTCCTCTGTGCGCGAGCGGTGCGCGCGTGCCGGAACAGCTCCGTTCAGAAGAAAAAAAACCCTCGTTTGCCGAAGTTTCGTGAAATGAATTTCAGTTCTCCTGTGTGTGTGGCAGCGACTACGCATAGCAGCATATTTTCTCTTACTCATCGGATCGGATTCGGACGATGACCGCATCTCGACGTATCGGCTGTGGACGTCCTTAGATGTAAGCGAACCCCCACCAGAGTGTACAAGGTTTGTTTTCACGGACTTACTTTCCTGCGCTTTATTTTTCAAATATCAAATAGATATTTTCTTCGCCGAAGAATAGAGAGGCTCGGGCAGTTTCCGTGGTCTGGTGCAGTGAAGCCCATGCTCTGCATATATTAAAAAAAATACATTTTGCGTGTATCTTGCGAATAAAATGTCTTTGAATAATTTTTTTAGATGTTTCAAGACACGTAGAACCAAATGGGCAAATAAAAGAAATTGGTATTTTTGTATCGTTTCCGGACAAAAAAGTCGGTAAGGAAAGCGTTAAATGTGTGTGAGAAGATCGCGGCGCCTCGTGGAGGCGTCGAGTACTCATCTCTGACGTGCAACAAGAGGAACACCCTGACAAGGACAAAGCCCTGGAGATAAAAAAAGCGCTCAATATCGAGCTCCTTGCAAGCATAGTTTAGAAATCTTGGTACATAAGCCATAAGTTCATAACTAAGAACACGTTTCACTTGACTCGTTACGCCTATTCATACGTGTGCATCCACGTTTACGCCAGTTGTGGCAATGTATTCTACGATCACCGAAACGTGTTCTTTTATGTTCATTGGCTATTGTATGGTCTTATAATATTGTCAGTAGCTTGCTTGATATAGTGGACTCTATATCGTTTTTCAAACGTTCTTTTTTCCCCCTGTGCACGAATACCGTAATCTGCAACGAATTACACCACTGCGTTTCATGGCAGATTTTGAAGGCACACTATCTTGAAATTTGCGGTGGTCTCGTTACCCATACGACTTGAGTAGTAACCAGCTTCAATTCCACACGTGAAACATCAACTAATGAAAATATTAAGAAATTAATGCCCAAATATTTGTTAATTAGAGTTTCAGCAATGATAGAATAGTTTCGAATATATGTAGACGCGAATGATGTGTTGGCGAATAAACGGCACACAGAGCGCTCCCGTCTTCGTGCGCTTAACGGTTTCATAATGTCAATGTACCAACTAGCTCGGACCCAGCCTCTGATTCCGAATAAATACATTCTTTCTGTATTCTGAAAACTTTTTAAAAAGTTAGCTTTAATGACGGCGATGTAATAATTACCTGTTTGTGTGGCACTCTGAATGCATCTAACTGTGGTGGCTTCCGGCCTTCGTAGGAGCGTGCTGGACTCCGCCTCCGAGATCCCTATGACGACAGTGAACAGCATTGAGGACGAGATCATGTCTATCGGGCCCGCTTACTTCAGCCTGATGGACGATGTGGATGCCTACTATTCTGTCAACAGCTTCGACCCGGACGTGAAAAACATGCTCCTTTCCTATGTAAAGGCCAAGGCTGCGCTGTCCGAGCACTACGTCGCGGCCGTGCTCAAATCCGGAGAGACCGTTCTGGATGGAAACCTCGAGCTGACTTCGCAGTACGACCCGGACACCAGCGTCCTCACTGTGCCGCTCTCCATCGCGCCGCTCGTGCTGAAGGGCCGCGAGTTCTTCCTCGAATCGTCGACGGTAGGTTTCGTGATGACGCGCTTCCTGTACCACGTGTTCCAGGAAAAGTTCCTCTTCAGCGCGGACGCCGAGACGGAGGCACTTCAGGGCGTGAAAAAGTTGCCTGGAGAAAACAGTACGGAGCCATCGAGGTGGGCCCGCTAAACAAGACTCTAGACGGCCAGCGCACGCTGCGCGAGAACATGGCCGAAACGTGGCCGTAACTGTGCTCCATAGGGCCTATCGAACGTCACTTCTCTTCTACATATCCACCATGGACGCGCTGGGCTTCCAGAATGTATTCCTCCACTTTGAGAACCTTCCCAGCGTGAGCTCGGAGCAGCTTTTCTACCTGATGTTCGGCCAGTCGTTCTGCGACCCAGACGAGGACACTGAGCGCGTCATCGACGACGCCACTTGGGCGCCGGCAAAGTACCGGGTAAACGTGCCCCTTAGCAACTACGAGCCATTTTCAAAGGCCTTCGAGTGTCAGCCGGGAAGCAAGATGAACCCAAAGAAGAAGTGCCGCGCCTTGTGACCGGCTTGCCGCGGAAGAGTAAAGCACAAGTGTGTCAGAGTTCAAATTAGCGTCTTGCCTCTTGACCTTTATGACAGTATGTCCACCATACTTTTCTACTGGAGACGTTACAGCTACACCTTAACCTACGTTTCCATGTTGATTTCAAGGGCACTCTTCCTGAAAGGTTCTTTTTTAAATGCGAAGCATTTCTTAGCAAATCTTTGGCACTTTCACTGTTTCTATCTACGTAGCTATCTATCTAGCCGCCTACGTCTGGTTGTTCTCATGACCGCCTCCTTAACTTGGGGTAGACCAAAATTGGCATGGGAGGGTAAGAGGATTTGACGAATATGACTGTCGGGTCATGACATGAACAACGTGAAAATCCTATCGCGTACGTCGCCAAACCCTTTCCTCTAGACACGTGTAGCACATACCCGTTTACCACGGGCCGCGGTGTACGGGTATGCGCCACAGGTGATTGACAGTTTATATCTACCCAGGAACGGCGATAACGGACATTGGCAGTTTAAATGCGAGAGCGTTAAGAAAAACCGACAACAGCAGCATTGACCCGACGAATGGAAATAATAAAAATTAGCATCCCAGCAGGAATGGAACCCAAGCATTCTGCGTGGCAATCAGGTATTCTACCACAGAGCCCCGCCAGGTCTATAAACTGGTTTGGAAAAACAGCCTATGCAGGCGTAATGACGGTACAACGTCAATTGCGGTTGTTGTGCTGGCTACCTTAATTATACAAGAAAGCAGTAAACACTATGTACTCCTATGATACAGGTGTCATATCAGATAAACGCCTGTGGTTCCAGTGTTGGCTCCACGTTTATAGTAGTCTAATAAACATTACATTTGTATTCCTATGATTCAGCAAGCAATTGCTTCCAAGGAGATATTCTTACTCACCTTGCTTGTAAGTTGTAACACAGTACCTAACAGTGGACGGGGGATTTTTTTGTTCGTTTTTTTTTATTCGCAAGTTATGCTCTGCGTGCATGTGTACGATTTGACGTACATAAATATACACCACATTACCAATTTACTTTCTTGTGCTAGAAATAAGAAGGGAGACTTCTCCCCACGCAAGTGGCCATTGCGGCGAAGCCACTTTTAAAGGCATCTGTCGCATACATTCAAAGCTCTTCAGAAACAATGGCCAACTAGTGGTCTTTTATTGCGCTTGAAGTTAAACCGCATTCGCCTTAACCTACGGTGGCCACGTTAGCGGTTCTGCGTGTTGAAAGCTTGCTCCTGCAAAAGCATGCGTGTGCATTTCACATCACACCTGTCGTGCTTGTGTCCGTCCCTCACACAGCTTCCACAATTTGCTCCCTCTAGCAAGGAAATAAACTCCTGCCCACAAATAGTACGCAATAACAACACAGAATGTACATTTAGATAGCAGCGGAAGTAATTAATATGCGCGAATGTAATTACCTATTAATCACAATTATCGAGTGTTGCCACAGAACATACAAGTGCGTACGCTAATTTTTAGCAATCGCTGCCGACGGTAATTCGGAGAGCCAAGCTGAAAATTTGCGCGGATAAATTGCGTAGGATCTATGCCCTGCAAAACATCTCCCAAGTACCTACTTCAGCGTGCGAACGAATACACATAGTTATTATTTGACGCATGTGCTCAGCAAGTGGCCTCATATGAACAGAAGTGTGACTGCGAATACTGCGATCGCGGTAAAGGTTTTGAACTTCTTGCTTATGTCTAATGTGGAAACGTTGCACGCATATGTAAGCATTCTTAAGCCCGGTCACATTGATATAAAAGAAAGTACGCGTGCCAATACCGAACAGCCGTGTGTAAAAGATTTGGCAGCTTTTGCTACGCGCCACAAGAATAGCTCAAGGCGCGCTTGGGCACTGACGCGAACACTTGCATCGGATGCTGGAGGTAGCGTCGGACTCCCTTCATTCCACTTATTCAATTGTCGCTCAGTATCTCGGCGCAGCTGGTTCGCTGAGGAAAGGCGAGAACGCTGAACAGAGGACAACGGAACGAACAGATTAGCGGGCGATGCTTTCGAAAACGACCCGCCGAGGAGACAAAGCGTTAACGACCACGCTGGCAGCCGAAACTAATTACTCGGGCAACTTTCGAGCGGCCAAGCTGATCCCAGCGCTTTTCGCTCGTTCGAAGCCTCGTTGCAGCCAAGGACGTGCACCCACTTGTCGCCGGCAATTTCGACGGCGACATACCGCGTCCCTCGGGAGGTTTTTTTTTTTTTTTTTTTTGGCCGTGGCAGAGCGCATTTCCAAGTCGAGTCATTGAACCGCTGATTGCGTTGATGCAATACAAAGCGTGTCCTAGCATATCGATGCTCCCAGTGCGAGTGGATTTAGACGCGCGCCTCTCGTTTATTCGAGAAGCGGACCGGCCCGCGATAGAGTGCAGTGCAAACGCTGCTGCCGACTCCCAAGGCGCCAATTGGCGGCTTTCGAGATCAGAATCCTATGGTAAGAAAAGCAATACCTCGAGAGAGATGGGAGACAGAAAGAAATGTGCCGGGTATGTCCAGCCGCAATCGCGTGTTGCAGAGACGATGATTTAAGCTTGTTCGTGATTCTTCCTTTGATGTTGTGGCTGAGAAGGGAAGGACTCGAGGTTGGGAATGGTAGAGAGAAGAGGAAGCGGGAGTCATAAGAGGCACAACCAAAAGCAGAGTGATGCTTTTGTACAATGCCTTATTTTTCTTCGCAGCTAAGAGGCGACAAAAAAGAACGCTAGGTTGCCTCCACGGTGTTTCGTCAGGCTGGGCGCTGAACATAAAAATGAAGGCAAGATCAACTGCAGAACTTTTCGCCATATGAACGGGTCTACGTGATACAAAAGGTAAGTTTAAAAAATCAACAAAATGTGTTTTTGTGAGAAACTATCAGGTGGCATCGTCTTTTTTTGATAACAACAGCAGCACATCGCCGGATCTCAACTGTATAATTAGTAAAACTCTAAATGAGCTTACAAAGGAAGTGAGAAAACCTTCCGTAACTTTAGTCTCGCGGTATCGAATCCCGGCCGCGGTGGCCGCATTTCGACGGAGGCAGAATGCTAAAGGCCCCTGCGTTTAGATGTGGCTGCACGTTATAGAACCCAGGAGGTCGAAATTTCCGGAGCCCTCACCTACAGCGTCTCTCATAATCATATCGTGAATTTGAGACGTAAATCTCCATCGATTACTATTATGTATCTTTGGTCGGACTCCTCCACTTGCGAAATTAACGCCTCTATCACACATGCAAGGTCAAAAATTGCTGGGCAGCTCACACACGCACGCAAACAAGGCGCGGTAATGCGCATGATGGTTCCCTATATGGATGGATGGATGGATGAATGCTAAGAGCGTCCCCCTTTATAACGGGGCGGTGACAAGTGTGCCACCAGGCTCGACAAAAAAATCTATTTCCTATTTCTTTTTTTATGTTGGCCTAATGCCGCTACTTGATAAAATCAATCTTACTACAGGAAAAAGAAGCGTAAATTCTCAGCCCAGTTCTCTGCCCTTTACGGCATACTGTCCTTATTTTACAGCGAAAGCTGTTATGAGATCATTTCACCGGCCGTTTTTGGCGCCGTAGTTGTCCGCCGCAGCCGGTGTCCGTAACCAGTGTCGCTCGGAATAAGAAAAAAAAGCGAAATAAGAAAAAAATTCCAGAATGGAACGAGGTTCGAACCTCGGCCCTCTGCGTGGAGCCCAGTATTCAACCTCTGAGCCATACCGGTGCTTGAAACTGCTATGCAAAAGGTCCTATACAGGCTTCATGTCGGGAAGGAACCACATTAGCATATGCAATATAGCGTGGTAGAAGAGTAAAATAAGCACCAAGCGTCACAAACGCGAATTCTGTAACCAGGCGTCACACAATGCGAGTTGCGCAACGAGTAGGTTGTTGAATGCTTCCAACCCATTACAAAGGGATCTGCCATAATTCTTCGTCGCCATCAGGCACAGCATAAACAAAGTGCGCATAATGCCTTACATGCGTTTAGCAGGTATCACGGCTCTCCGTAGAATGACGAAAAATGGCACAGTGCCTGCTGCCCTACTTCTAAACACGTGCGCATAATGCCTACATGCGTTTAGCAGGTACCACGGCTCTCCGTAGAATGACGAAAAATGGCACAGTGCCTGCTGCCCTACTTCTCGAAAATTACAATGATTTATAGCCTAGTGGGTTCCTCGCAAGTGCACTTGTATTGTTTGCCAAGGAAGCCCATAAGCGCATGATCCATTTACTCGGGGTCTCAGTAAAATTACAATGATTTAGAGCGTAGTGGGTTCCTCGCAAGTGCACTTGTATTGGTTGCCAAGGAAGCCCATAAGCGCATGATCCATTTCCTCGGAGTCTCAGTAAAATTACAATGATTTATAGCGTAGTGGGTTCTTTGCAAGTGCACTTGTAATGGTTGCCAAGGAAGCCATAAGCGCATGATCCATTTCCTCGGGGTCTCAGTAAAGTTCTTCGCCTCCCCCCTCCCCCCCCCCCCCCCCCGTCTCTCTCCACGTCAACGTATGTTAACAGCATGACGGGAGAGGGAAATAGCGACCGGGCGTCACCCAATGCAAATTACATAACTGGTGGGCCGTTTAAAACTTCCAACCCATTACAACGGGCTGAGCCATAATTCTTATCGTCATCAGTCGTCGCGTCAACAAAGTGCACATAATGCCTTACAGACGTGTAGCTGGTGCCTCGCTTCTCCGCAGAATGACGAATAATGGCTTAGTAAGTGCTTCCCAACTTCACAAAAATTGTGATTTATGGTGTAGTGGGTACCTTTCTAGTGTACTTGTATTGTAGCCCAAGAGAGCTTACAATGGGATCTAGAACGGCGCTCTTCCAGCTTTCGCTGTGACTGTGCTGCGGTTTCCGCGCAGGCCTGGCGTTTTTTTTTTCCCAATATTTATTTTGCCTTTTCTCTCTAATTTTCCGCCACCAATACTCTAACTCCCTCTAGTTCAATCGCGGGTGTATTCACCTTTACATTGTTGTCCCAAAACCCCAAGGCTTCATGTAGGCTCGTGCCCAAACGTACACCTGGGTGGATATCTCCATATTCAATCAGAACATGCTCCGCCGTTCCTTATCTTCCCCTCAGAATGTGCATTGTTCTTCTTCTTTGCTGAATCTCGCTTTATAACTACGCGTTCTAAGACAACCCGATCTCGCTTCAAGCAGTAAAGCGCTTCCCCTTGAAATGTCGTATACACTTACCGCCATCTCGCGGAAAGACCGCACAACCATATCGCGTCACGGAGCCGCTCAGTGAACGCCTCCACTCAAGGGTGGCGCAAGCGGCCCACAACAAACGAAGTAAACGAGGAACGGAAACTTCAATCCGATGCCTTTCTGCATCGTGGGAAATCAAAAATGCCTTGAAGATAATTAGCGCAAAAAAAAGAAGAGGACACGAGAAGCATACACAGAGGACAAGCGCTTGTCTTGTGCGTATGCTTTTCGTGGCCGTGTTTTTTTGGCGTTCTTTCTTTCTTTTATATTTTTTCCCATGTTTGTTATCAGTATCAATAACCAACCTGCCCACTCAGCTACTTTACTATCTTATACGTGTTCCATGATAAGCGGCTTTCTAATGTTAACTTCGCCGCACTACAGTGTAGTCATACCGTGAAGCAAACAAACTGTATTCTTGTGAAGCATATTGAGGATTACGTGGGGCACTGTGACGATAGTTCGTGGCGTGTTAGCGAATGCCCTCTGGAGGATGGACCACCGATCAATAGATTCACCACGGTGATGCTCGGCACCAAGTGGCGCAAGTGGCCTACAAAGCGAATGTCGCGCGTGAAGAGAGACGACATCTTGATTAAAAGAACTTAGAGCCACCGTCATTCTGAAGGCGAGCATTCCTTTAAGCTCATTATACCTAGCTTACATTTAAAGAAGTGCTCGCGATTGTAGTCAGAATCAGCATTCAATGTTCGCTTTCTTACAACCCATGTCTGTCAAGATTAAGTCAATAGGTAGATGTCTGCAGTGGTCATACGTGACGCTTCCTGATGAATGTGTATCAGTACGCTTCACCGCCGTGCGCCTGAGCAAAATACTGATTGCCTATGCAATGTGTTGCGGTGAAGCGTATTCATACAGGAACGCGGTGGTATAGCAAGACTCCTTTTTTTGGGGGGGGGGGGGGTGGGTCATGTATTTTCGTATGTGTGTGTGTATGTGTGCGTGTATATATACGCATGCAAAATAGAAAAATTTCTGGAGGGAGTTTTCGACCCCCCCCTCCCCCACCCCCCGTTTGGGATACGCCAGTTCTGGAAACGAACAAAACCATCATGCAGTGCAGCGCACTAAGAGTTCAGAGTGCGAACCACTGCTATGTTACACTGCCACCGGATCCAGTACATTTTCTTTAATTACAAACGGACATTCGCGTCGTCGCCGATTCCAGTAGAACACTGCGACGTCGAAGTGTACTTGCAGGCCCTCAGAACTGTATTGTGATGCAGCTCTCGCGAGTAAATTTCGCACGCCTGACACGCGCTGTGTGATACCCCGAGACCTAAACTGACCGTATTCTCGTACGTGTTGCATTGCAGTACGCTTCCGGTGTTCCTATCTCTGCATTAAAACATGATATGCGATGACTCGGGGCATGTCTAATGCGAACTGAAACGTACTGGGAGCAGAAACGGCGACGTCATCGCAAGACTGGTACGTGTTGCTTCTCAAGATACGCACGCGCACATTGCCTTCTCCAGCGGCAGTAGGAGCACCGGGTCACTAAAACAAAGTGCACAACTGATCAATTGGATTCCAATTAAATCAAGACAATTTCAGTACTATAGCAGTGGATAGCTAACATTAGTCGATATTAGCCAAAAAAACTAGTGCTGGTGATATGCAGGTAAAACAAGGCATAGCAGAGACTTTGTCTGGGCAAGTTGGTGCGACATTGCAAAATATAACAGCACGAGGGACGGGACTGAAGACACAAAAAACCACAGGACGAGTGCTGTGGTTTTTGTGTCTTCAGTCCCGTCCCTCGTGCTGTTATATTTTGCAACACGAGGCAGTTGAAGCCACGTGATAGACTTTCTAATTAGGCATCATTGCTTTGGAATCGGCCCACATTTTACGTCAGAAAGAGGGAGAGAGAGGTGAAAATAAAAGGCAGGGAGGTCAACCAGGTACTAGTAAGCAGTTTGTTACCCCGGAAGCAGGGCTGTCCATTAGGGCAGGAAAGGGGGGGGGGAGAGGGGCTGGGTCAAGTTTCACCGCAACACACCCCCCCGTCTCCCCTCCCGTTCGTCGAGTCCCAAAGAAGAGTAGCTTCGCAATGGATGTAGAAATGATAACGAAGCAATGACGTGCTACTCACAACAACCTGCCTTTGATCCCCGGCTATGCGGGAGTAATGGTGGGAAGTACACAGGTCTTGGAATGAAACATCAGATGCCCTCTTCCGCCATTATGTACAGGGTTATGGCGACGCAGGTTTTGACACGTAGTCAAAAACCTGCGTCGCCATAACCTTGTACATTAAACAATGACAGAACAATTCCGACTGAATGGGGCAGACTTAATTGGCGCCCCCTTAGATGAGTACGGGACGCACTCTCTCTCGCTCTCTCTCCACCCCTATTGCGCACGCTTATGGTCCTGACGTGTCCGTCTTCAATAACAAGAAAAGTCTATAGGTGTTTGCACCTCAAGGACTGCACACAACGGGGCAGCCACATGTTGACAGTTCTGGCTCAAACTGTTTTGCAGAATGGAAACGGCTCCTATATTCATGCATGCGGCGCGACGGAACACGGAAAGCCCGCGCCCGCAGAACCGTAGGGTGCCTTGATGCCCGCGCGCTCCGCTGAGGGTGAGGACAGGCGCGTCGTCTGCTACAACGGCCGCCATTGCGAATCCCGCCGCAGCTCGGCAGCATGCGAAACGCGCTACACAAAGCGCTTGCGGTGCGCGGATACGTCCGGAAATAAGTGCACGCTAGTGATCTTTCTCTTTTTCTTTTCTTTTTTGAAGCTTGGGCAGCTTTTATTGCTGTTGTTGCCTAAATGTTAGCATGTAATTCATGTAAGCTGACGGCCTGTGCATGTGTTATGCGCTAGAGGTAGACGTAGACTCTGTGATGTTGAAAACGAATCCTCTTCCTTACGCCGGAAACGACAAACTCTAAAGCCTTACTTAATTTTCTCGTAAGCTCTGCATTCCAAATACACAAATAATCGTTTAAAGTATTTGTATGCATGTAAGCCGCAGCAGCAGTATATGTATCTGAACACACACAATTTAGTGTTGCGAAGCTACCTAAGCGCGATTAAGGTGGCTCATTTTGCTAAGTTTGCAAACAATTTACTCGTTTATTATAAATGGCATCATATATATTGTATATAGAGGGCTGAGGGGAAGTATGGTGCGAATATCGTGCTAAAATGAAATGAAAGCTTCTTTATCATTATTATTGCTGCCATTTCTTGCTCACAATCTAGCCGCTACTGTATCGGCACTCGAGTTGCACCTTAAGTTCTTATCAAAACGATGAATACGTTGCTGAGTAGTATGCCGTAAAACTTTGCATGCGCGCAGTATAAGCGCGTTTTAGATGTGAAGCATCTTATAGCGGAGTTCAATCCGGTGGTGGTGGCGTGCGGCGTGACCACCCTTACTGCGCATGCGCAGACCCTCTCCCCACACCTCCTCTCCCCTTTCTCCCTCTCCACCCATTTCCCATTCCCCTCTCCTCCTCCCCGTTCCCTCTCTCCACTCACCCTCTCCCCCTCTGAAACGCGGGCTCGCCATGCCGAAACGCTGCTTCGCATCGCCTCATGGTCCCCTTTAGCAGGAGATGGTGTCAGTTTTTAGATGCAAAGTATCCGGAGCTCAATCCGGTTTTTCACTCTCCATTCCTCTTCCCTCTTCCCCTCGGCCCTGTGCGGCGTGACCACCCTCCCCCATCCACTTCCTCTACCCGCCTCCCCTCTTACCTTTCCACTCTTCCTCTGAAACGCGGGCTAGACATGCCGAAATCCACACACCTCTCTCCACTTTCCCTCTCCCTTTCCCCTCTCCACTCTCCACTTTCCCTCTTCCCCTCTCCCATACCCCTCTCCCCTCCCCCTTTCCACTCTTCCTCTGAAACGCGGGCTAACCAGATGCCGAAATTCTCTGGCGCGTTGCGTGCGTTCTCTTGCTCTCCGGCCTGCTCGCTCCCTCTCGCCCGCCGTCGACCGCGCGCCGCTCGCCCTGTGAACGCCGCGATTAACGAGCGCATGATGGAAGATACGCGTCCCCTGCCCTTCTCCCTCCTCTCCTACGCTGCCCCCCTCTCGCCCGCCTGTCGACCGCGTTCCCCGCTCGCCCTGTGACGACGCGAGGTTAACGGCCAGGCTGCCCAACAAACGCCAACGGAACGCGATGAAGTGTGCGCGTTCCCTCTTCGCGTTCCATCCCCTCATGGTCCCCTTTAGCGGGAGATGCCCACAAACGCCAACGGAACGCGATCGTGCAAGTTTTCTTTTTCCTTCTTTTTGTATCCCCTCAGGTTTTCTTTGCGGGAGATGGTGTAATTTCTTTTTTCCTTCTTTTTGCACATATTATTGCAGGTTTTCTTGCATGCGGCAGATGCGGCATTATTTATTTTCCAATACTGTCTCTGCACGGCGTTTATTTGTCTCTTTTAATAATAATCTTGATGTTTTACTTGCCAGAACCATGATATGATTATGAGGCACGCCGTAGTGGAGGGCTCCATGAATTTTGACCCTCTGGTGTTCTTTAACCTGCACTGACATCGCATAGTACATGGGCCTCTAGCATTTCGCCTCCACCTAAATGCGACCACCGCGGCCGGGATCGAACCCGTGACTTTCGGGTCAGCAGCCGAGCTCCGTCACCACTATACCACCGTGGCGGACGCATTTTTAAGGCGAAAGGCTTAAATGCCTCATCAAACGCGAAATTTGACCGTCGGCGTCCTGCGTCTACGGCGTCAGCGTAACACGACGTGAGGGACGAGAGATGCAAAAAATAATCGTCACGTAAGGACGTTCACCATATGGACGTCATCATGACTTCACAAATTTTGGCGTGACGTCATATGATGCCGTTATCACATGACATGGTAGCTTGGTCAAAAGTGGGCAGATCACGGTGGCAGTGCAAAACCAGGTGGACGTGCCTCCGATCTTGGAGGCAATGCAAAACCGCGTTAGGTGCGCAAAAAACTGAGAAGAAGGTGGCTTTCGCCTTCGAGTCGTCTTAACTTCATAAGTGGTTTTCCATGACATACTCATTGTACAACTTGACTTTGTTTCTTGTATTTTTTTACTGGCATAGCGTGTCTACTGTACACAATGCTTCCCCGTCTCTTTGTTGTTTTCATGCGTCCTCTTTGTATAGACGCTTCGCGAAACTGTTTGTATGCGCATTCCTGTATGAACCTTCAGGGCTTACATTAATAATGAACAAATAAATTATTCTTGCTCAAGAAATAAAATACTGGATCTGTGTGTTTGTGTGTGCGTTATATCCAGCTTACAGTCCATTTATTTGTGCGCATTAATGCTTCGCTGACAGAAGCAATTACACAAATAAAACGCAAATTATACAATAAAACACAACTGCCACTAGTCGCTTCACAGTGATCGTAAATGATTAAAAAACAGGAACTGCGTAATTATTTAAGACAGGATGAAATGTAACCTTGAAAACACAGAACAGGAAGGATAGAAAACATATAACTGCACACATACATACGTGGGCATCGGACCAGCACAGAAGGCGTACTTGAAACACGGAAAGGAATATAATAAACAAGAACCCGCCGTGGTTTTAGTTATGGTGCTTGACTGGTGACGCGAAGGTTGCGGGATCGAATCCCGGCTGCAGCGGCCCCATTTCGATGGAGGTGAAATGACAGAGGCCCGCGTACTTAGATTTAGGTGTACGTTAAAGAACAACAGATGGTCAAAATTTCGGGAGCCTTCCGCTATATACGGCGCCTCTCATAATCATATCGGGGTTTCTTCGGACGTAAATTCTCACAAATATTATTATTAGGAAAAAAGAAGGATCTGATCTGCAGACAAACACGCATAATATATTCCATGATACATTTCAAATCACAAAAATAGCGAAAGCAAAAATCAAAGCAGATACAGGACCAACCAAGTGCAGTAAATAATGTTTGCGAATAAAAATGCAGGATTCATGCACACGTGAACCAAAGCATATCAAGCATGTAGCTGATATCAGTGTGTCCATTTATTACGCAAGGTTAACACCGGCAGAAGTTATCCTTGCATGTGCATTCGAAATACCGGCCGGAAACTTACGCTGCAAGTGCATAATGTGTCCTTCGGATGCCGCTTGTCACTTTGATTTTTACTGTCCAAAGAAACCTCGTATCTTCTAAAACGATACAGCTCCCAACGTTCCTAGAATGATTGGTGCACTGCGGCACGCAACACCCGGCTATGGTGACGGTAGAGAGCGCATAAAACTGGTGGGAAACGACCACCGACCTAATAACAGCACGCGCGCCACGCACAAGTGACCGGGCGGGGGATTCAAAATGGCGGCCACGCTTCCGCCAAGGCCGAGGAGGCGGCAACTGCCCTTTCAAAAGCTGACACCACTCTAAGCGGGGGCGCGCGCATCGAGGCACTCTATTCTTGATGCCAGCGTCCCTTCGAATGCTGGCATCGAGGCGTCGTAGTCTCGTAGTGCTGAGCCGACCGAAGCGTTCACTGTCGGTGCGCGTTAGTGTCATAATGCAGTACTTCTCTTTTCTGCTCGTAGGCGGCGACACCGCCCCGAGCAAGAGCGCAGGTACACGGAGGAGTGTTAGATATAGAAGGCGCGTCTGTGTAGCTCTCTGCAAATGCGTTTGTGGCGCAATGGGTTAAACGCTCGGCGATCTATCGTCGCAGACCGAGAGGTCGTGGGTTCGATTCCCAAGTTTTCCATGTTTGTGGAACTTTTTCTCCTGGTTTTTTTCTTTGTATTATGTTCGTGTACATTTTAAGAACGTCATATCCGTGACGGAAATACGTCAGTGAAGTCTTGGTGGACCCCGGCATAAAACACTTTCGTGTTAAAAATCTAGCCAGAATTTTGCTTATAAAGTGTGCACTGCCACAGCAACACAAACAGTGTGGTGAAAACTACTCGAAGGGTAAAACTTTTCTTTTCATGGAGCTCTTTAAAGGGGCACTGCAACACTTTTCAGCATGGTCAGAAAACGCTGCTGATCGGTAATCGAGGCTTCAGAGAACACGCAAGCCAAATATTATAACGCAGCACGCGGCCTGGAATTTACAATTAATTCTCACAGTCAGCTAGGAATCACTCCCCCTTCTGTCCACAAATCATGCGATATACCCAAATAGGTGCGCCATATACCCAAAGCCCACGGCCGTTGGGTGATTTGTGCACCTAGAGCTGCATAGTTACCGGGGGCGCCGCGGGATGCCGCCACGTGCCCTCGCGCGCGTTAGCGATCACACTGGAAGTAAGCCGCATGTTGGAATAAAAAAATGAAAAGAAAGGGCTCAAGGCCATGATGCGCGCTGACGAAGGGACGCATCCTCTTGCCCCCTTGTCATCCATCTCCCTGCGCAGTTTTCAGAGCGCTCGCTGGTTCGAAAAGAGGTGAAATCGCTTAAAGCGTGCGGCCAATCTCTGTATCTCCGCTCGTACTTGACGGATACTAAGACTTTTTTGCGGCAGTCGATTCGTGAGGCAGTAAGCTCTTTTAATGAAGCCATTAGACCATTACTTGGAAAAGTGTTGCAGGACCCCTTTAATAAGAATTATGCCTGTAGAAGGTGCACTGCCACAATAAGACTAATTGTGTGGTGAAAACTTCGCAACGGGTCATTAGTCCGTGCACAGCGAACAGAAACCTATCATCGTGATGAACTGGATCGCGCTCTCTTCGTTCTCTTCTGTATAAAGGTATAATGATTTACCTCTTGTTGATGAAGCTTTGCACATTTATCAACCAGCTGGATATTTCCCTATGTACCCTCCTTTCTTCAGTAAATTTCACGCGCTAGTCATATCTGTTTGCAGAGTACGCTGCTAATACCAATTTTTTTCTTTCATTTCGTTCGTAGTGACGTTCGAATAACGGTCGTTTACCGAGAAACTTGAAATCCACATGTGTATCGTGAATTTCACTCCGAAGCTTATCAAAATAGACACGGCGAGCATTGTGTTATCTGCGCACACGCGTGTAACAAATATCTCAACAACGTGAAGAAAGAAAGAAAGAAAGAAAGAAAGAAAGAAAGAAAGAGAAAGAAGAAAGAAAAAGGAAAGATGAAAGAAAGAAGAACGAAAGCAAGAAAGAAGAAAAGAAAGAAAGAAAGAAAGAAAGAAAGAAAGAAGAAGAAAAGAAAGAAAGAAAGAAAGAAAGAAAGAAAGAACGAGAAAGAAAGAAAGAAAGAACTCAAGTCACAAAACGAGTTCAGTCTATCGTTAATTACTGTGACCTTGCACGAAGTCTTTCTGGCAATTGAATAAATAGGTTGTACAATGGCGTCCTCGATGAAGACCAGAGCAGGCGCTGCAAGAAGATCAAACAGTTACACGCGCAGATGGCAATGACAAACTGCCCTGACATGCTCGGCGAACACGTACACCTATCATGGCTCTTTCTCTGTGCTCGTGAGCTTTCCGTGCTGCACTCACCGACACGTTGGTCTTGGCCTGAACACTAAAAGCCATCCACATCGCTCGAAAAGGGCCATAGCATATTGCGAGAGTGCAAGCAAGCAGAGAAAGAAAGAGAAAGGTGGCGGCGGCAGCGAAAAAAAGAGAGCGGATATTTGATAGATGAACGCACTCCTGAAAATTGCGTAGCCCGTCAGAGCTATCCCAACTGCTCTGACCCGAGAATCACGTGCGCGCAGTTTACCTGAACGCGGTCCGTAATGCGCCGTTCGCAACAGTGAAAGCATAATTTGCTGTACGAGAGGGGGCGTGTCCTCAATAAATCAGCAAGCCCGGGAGAGTCATGCTTGCTGACGAAATAAAGAAAGCATAGAGTGATGTCGCAGTAGCGGCTGTATTACGCCCAAACATAAGTGGTTCAATGTTGCGGCCACAGTCACGCAACTTTGCGGGTGTGTTTACCGAGGGGTTTCATAGCGCGTCCGAAACACTTCGCGTGGCATGGGAGCTGTTTACGCTTGTAGACATGGCGCCGCGTTTGCGAAGTGATGTTGTGCGGACACTGAGTTTCGCTCGCTCTTTTGTCACGAGATAACTAATGGGATTGAAAAATGTGAGCGCAAATAGGACGTGATGAGCTGAGGCGAGCATATGTACAGTACGTCGCAATGACGTAAAATATGCTAAGCGCCACCCACTGTCGTGTTGCAAAGCTACAACGTTAATGCCCAGGTGGTTTTACAAGTTGCGGCTTGCCCTGTTTTGTACATACACTTGCTTTGTGTTCATGTATAGGCGCTAGGATGTGCGTTCTGAATCAGCCGTGCGTAGAGTGCGACAAAAGATTGCGGGTGTCGGCGAAAGATATGTGACGTTCGCTTGTTGATACAAAAAACCCGTTGGCACAGGTGGTTTTACAAATTGTGTACTTGTGTTGCTACACGCATTAAAAAACCCTAATAGACCTACATTAATAGTTTTTAGGAAGGCCATATTACTAGAACACGTTTTGAAGAAATAGGGTAGAGTTTGAACCGATGAGGGAAATGTAGGGAGGCTGTAGTGCACGCAACCGCGCTTTTCCTAGGGAAACAATGCATACAGTAAATTGTACGTGATGCGCACTAAATTTCTTACAAAGAGCGGCGTAAGCACCCGCAAATATTGTTAATGAGCACGTCGCGTAGCTCACCAACGTTTTTTTTTTTTGCCATCACGTTTATGACGTTGGTGGTTGCATATAATTACTCATTGCCTCGGCAAACATTTAAATAGATTGCAATAGACCGTCTCGAGCGCTTGGTGGTTAGCCTACAGCTGGGGAAGTGGGCCCATACATGTGAAAAAACCATGTTTATAGTAGCCTGAACAGTTTTAAAGTTTGTTCGTTATTATGGTTTATGGGAACATCTGTATGAAAGTCACCATATGAAAACTTAGTGAAGGAAGCACCTGAGCCAACTTTCAATGACTTGCCACTTTCCTTCGAATACTGCAGTCTGCTGTTTCAATGGAAGTGCAAGGAGGAAGGTAAATGAGGCAGAAAATAAGAGAAAGGAAGAACCCACATTCTTGAGCGAAAATAAAGAAGCAGCCAACGAAGCGTCAACATAGAGTAAGCGCGGAGGTGAGGACGAGGCCCAGAGAACCATCTTCCGCTAACGATCACGGACTAATTTCGTTATTGTGCGTTGTTCACTTGACAAAGTTTACTTCGAACGCCTCATCCTTGAAGAAACGAGAAAAATGAAAAAAAAAAGCTGTAGTAGCAGGCTGCTTACATCTGCTATGAGATTCAAGCCAAGGAAGAAACAAGAAAGCTTGTGCCGCGAGATACACCAGTTGACCTACAATTATAATGGAGAGAAGCATACGCTGGCGGTGAGGATGAATCAGTTCTTTGATGTTGAAGCTTAGAAAGAACTGCCATTCCTGTATAAGTTGCATAGTGTTACGTGGAGGAGAGGACTAGTAAGTATACTGCGGTGCCCAAAGTCACCATGAGCAAATCCGTTCACTTTATAGAAATAACAAAAAGATAGATAGATAGATAGATAGATAGATAGATAGATAGATAGATAGATAGATAGATAGATAGATAGATAGATAGATAGATAGATAGATAGATAGATAGATAGATAGATAGATAGATAGATAGATAGATAGATAGATAGATAGATAGATAGATAGATAGATAGATAGATAGATAGATAGATAGTATCTGTCAACTAAGTCTGGCTGCACTAAATGTGATGTGACAGGTAAACAAAAGTGGCTGTTTCTTACGCGTAACTCTCATTGCCACTCTTTCTTTATAAATTAATTGTCATCTGCCATTTTGTGCACCACGTTTGAAGCGTTGCTGATGCCGTGTTTGAAGATTCTTGATCACTATAACTATGAATTTCTTGATATAATATGCATCGTCTGCGGCAGGCTTTACACTTACGGGTAAGTTTAGCACAATATCATTAATAAATAAGAGGAAAAACAACGGCCCCAGCATTCATCCTTGACGTACACCTGATTTCACGGGGGTGGCGGTCGAGCTTACACCATCAATTGTAACACACTGACTTCTCATTGAAAGATAAGCTTCTATCCACGCAAGTAATTTGTCATTTTTCAGCATTGATTTAAGTTTAAGTAGTAGTTTCTGGGGACTCACACGATCCAACGCTTTTTCGAAATCCAGTAATATAACATCTACTTGACCATTCCTATCGGTTGCCGCTCCCAGGTCATGAAACGTCTCGATAAGCTGGGTTACCATAGAATATCCTTTGCTAAAGCCGCGCTGAACTGAAGGGGGGTAATTAGGTTATTACTTTCGACCAAGACATTCAGATGTTTGAATATTATATGTTCTAGTATTTTGACACTAGAGCATAGCAAGGAGGTAGGCCTAAACGTGGATACAAGCGGGTGGTTATCAGTTTTCGATTCTGGCGTGATCTTGGCGTGCTTCAATCATTGGGAAGCTCGGCGCGCGAAAGAGTGGATCTAAAGATCAAGCTTAGGTATTTGGCACTCCATTCAGCATACCTTATAAGAAATGCGTTAGGTATTTTTTTCGGATCGAGATTTAGCAGAAGCAATAACACACCTTGTTTAGTGATACAGACACCATCGATAGGTGGTATGACGTCATAGATAGTGCAGTCAGGGGCAACGTCATTATCACGCTTGTATACTTAACAGAAATAATCATTCATTGCTTCTGCTATTTCCCTCTTATTGGTTATAACATCGCCGTTAATGAATAAGCTTGACACGGGAGACTTTTTCGGGGTGAAAGGTACCGCCAAAACTTATTTGGTGACGTCAAGAGAAAGTTTGTCAAAGGCACACTTTAATATTTTTCTTATGCGTTTTTCGAATTGCCTTTCAGTGTATGACAGATCTGATATTTTATCTAATGCCGGCAATGATGGTCGTTTTATTTGCTGCTTTCTTGCCTTTTTAAGCTTGCGCCCCAGGCGTACGATTTCTTTCGTCATCCAGGGGCTAGACCGGTTTAGTACCTTGCGTTTGTGAGAAACATAGTATTGAATACATTTTGTTACTAGGTCTTTAAAAACCACCACAATCGGTCAACAGAGCATTCATTTTCTTTGGAAAGCGTTAGGAAATAGGAATAAAAATGGTCGAAAGTGTCTTAAAATGTCCACGCCACTAACACGTGAAAATACGGGTACAACGGTGGTCTTTTTATCGGGCTTTTTAGCAAAGCATAGTTAAAAGCATAAGGATACAGTTTTATGGTCCGAAATGCCGTCGTAAATTTCCACTATCGGATTGCGGCGATATATACCTCTGCTAACAAGAAACAGATCTAAAAGCGTGCTAGAATTGTTTTGAACGCGAGTGGGAGTTTTATAAGCTGCGTCAAATCGTGGAACAGCAGAGCATCAAGGAGAGGTGCAGATGCAGTGGAGAGGGCATGCGGAAATTCCACCGACCACTTTACCATTGGAAATTAAAATCGCCTAAACCTATTAGTTTTATACTTACACAGACATTCGTTTAATTGTTCCACAAACTCATCACCACAATTGGGCGGACGGTAAAAACCCACAACTACAATATGTAGCTCGTCTAAAAACACTTCGGCAATAACACATTCGATTCCTTTATATATCGGGTAATCGCATCACACACAATGATGCTCGAAACAAAATGGCGGAACCGCCAAAGCGGTAGTCTCTGTCATTACGGTACACAGTAAAACCTCGGTGATACGAATCTCGCGGGATCACCAAAAATATTCGTATCATCCGAGAATCGCATCTCCAGAAAGTATAGAAAATTAGCAAGCCCAACAAAAGAAATCTGGCGTACATTTTCATTTATTGTTTTTCGGGGCCCCATCAAAGTCACAAAGAGCTCTGAATGATTGCCAAACAAGATTTTAGACGTCAACGATCATACCTGCTCTCGTAAATATAAGGCCGTGACTCGTGTGTGTAATTAATGAACCAGGTTTTTGTGACCCGCGACAGCTAGTAGACCCTTAGTATGCTTTTTTGCATGACACTGGAATACTGCGGCAAAAGTACCTTAAGGAGCGCTTTGACGTGATAGATGAAGGCCAGAAAATTTCAGAACCGCGGTCCTATCTTGTTATTGTCTTGTCGCGGTGGTGTTGGGGATGTGTTTCGAGAGATTTGCGGCCGTGCCCGCACAAGGGCGTCCCCAACAGTCATGCATGTTGAAGTTGTGAGGCCTAGCTCCTTCGCCAAGACCGTCCTCGTCTTCTTTCGGTCTTTAGGATGTCTGATGCACAAGGACATTTCTTGCATCGACGTGGCAGGCACGTGTACACATACTACAACGACAGCAGTCGGCGTCGACGCGTTAAAAAAAAGGAGCATGACGCCAACTGCATCTGTAACTAAACGCGAAAGCACACGGAGACATATTAAGGTCTCCAAGATTCACGCTCACAATCTCGGAGGCTACGACGCGTCACGGTGTAAGAAAAGTATTTTTCTTACACCGAGATTCTGACGAATCGGTGGCGCAGCGCGCATGCCCGCGCTTGCGCGGGCATGCGCGCTGCGCCACCGCCCGTGCTTGGCGCGTCTTCAGCGACAGCGCGGACAGCACCTCTTCGTACCTGGGCGGTAGCGTACGTTCGTATCAGACGTCGCGGGGTGGAAATCGGTTCGCAACAACCGTACTCTATTACATTGCAGGTCAATGGGCCTTGGCCGGGACCAAAGAAAAATTCCTATCACCCGGACATTCGTAAGAGCCATGATCGTATCACCGAGGTTTCACTGTGTTTTGTAACCTAGTGGTGTTACTTCATAATCACCAATGTCTCGGTGCAACCACGACTCTAATTACGAGCCTATTGCATTCATTGCTTTCTTCTTGCGCGAAAGTGACTTTTTTATAATGCACGAGCCTATTGACTATTCGCATGAGCCTCTCCCCTGTTCTCAAAGCTAAACCTTATTTTATATCGTTGTTCAGTTGGCAGTGATTCATACATTTACTCACAGGGTGCAGAAACGCGCCTTTATATATAACTTGCTTTTACACGTGTCGCGATTGCGTCCTGAAAGGTAGCATTAAATACCACATGCTTCTAATTGCGGCGTACAGCGACAACGTAGTATTAGAACCTATACTGTAACGCAGTAGAGCAGCAGCTTTTTGAACGACAGGTTTTTTTTATACTTATAGGTTATTAGGTTAAACACTGATTTCCTTGCATATCGCGCTTTAACGAAACTCGGGGTAGAGATGTCTGTATCAGGTGCGAATGCGACCAAACGAAAGACGTTTATTCAGGTAAGGCTCGCGCATATAAAGGGACACCATGGTTGATACGCATGCGCAGTTGCAGGTGCACATGACACGCTCGATACACCTTCCTTTCTTTACGGAAAGTTATACTGCATAGAAACTTAACACACTTGCTGAAAATTAGCATCGTAGTACAGCCGACGCGGCTGACGTGTTGGACGTGCTGATCGCCTAGGAGCCGGCGCTGCTGTTGTCGTGCTGGACGTGCCGACTGTCCCCGCTGGCAGTGTACAAGCCGGACCGGCTGAGCACGGTGGCGAAAGCTCGTTTCTCTCGGCTGCGTCCTCGTTGTCCGAGTCACTGCTTTCAGTTGTGCCAAGCAGGAAAGGTTCACGCGTCCTGAGCAGATGCTGCCTATTGCGCCGCAGAAGCTGGTTGTCTTCTGTGACTACCTGGTAAGACCGCGGTGCTAGCTTGCCAACGACCTGGGCTCGTCGAATCCACTGTTTGCCTTTAATCCGGACGACATCTCCCTTCCTTAGCGGCGGCAAAGTTCACTCCGCGCGTCGGGTGGGTTTCGCTTGAATACTGGGGAGCAGGGTTCTTGCGTGAAGTCTGGTAGGGGAGTGCGAAGTCTTCTTCCCTGTAGGAGTTCTCCTGGAGACCGACTATCTTCAAGAGGAGCAGTGCGATAGGCCAGAAGACCCAGCCAGAGGTCGTCTCGGGTTTCCGACGTCTTCTTCACAATTCTTTTTACAATTTGCACCCCTTTCTCGGCAAGTCCATTGGAGCGGGGAAATCCGGGACTCGATGTTACATGGTTGAAATCGTACCTGGATGCGAAAAGAAAGAATTCATGAGAAGAAAACTGGGGCCCATTGTCAGTGCACACCTCTACTGGTATCCCATATCTTGAGAAAATAGCACTCAGTTTGGAAATCACGGTCCCTGCCGTAGTGTCACTCAACTGTTCCACTTCTGGGAAATTCGTCAGGGCATCAAAGACGCACAAATAAGAATTTCCCCCGTACTCGAAAAGGTCCACGCCCACCCGGTACCACGCGTGAGGCGGCGTTGGTCTCGAAATGATCGGTTCGCTCGGTTGCGCGTACGCGTGCTTCCGGCATGCTCTGCAGCTTCGTAACATATTGTCAATGTCATTACTCAGTCCGGGCCAAAACACTAAGCTGCGCGCCCTTGCTTTACTTTTGTTCAGGCCTAAATGCCCTTCGTGAATGCGTTTAAGCATTTCCGGCCGCATGGATCTCGGGATTACTACTTTACATCCCTTCAGTAGCACTCCCTGCACTTTCGACAATTCTGAAGCGAACGGTTTCATTGGGCCTTCCAGGCTGTCGCCTACTTGTCCTTCGACGTAACGACTAACGGCTTGCAGTTCCGGATCTTTTGCAGTCTCTACCACTAAGCGGTTCAGGGTTTTAGCGCTCACCAAATCCAATATAACAGCGACTGCATGGACTTCGACGTCTTCTGTCGAGCCTGCATATTCCTCGTTGCTTGGTCGTGACGATCTGGACAGCATGTCGGCAAGGACCAGCTGCTTCCCTGGAATGAATCGGAGTTCATAATCGTATGTCAGCAAACGAAGGAAGAAGCGTTGAAGTCGCGGTGGCATATCTCCGATACCCTTGGATGCGATGGCTATAAGAGGCCGATGATCTGTCTCAATGATAATTTTGCGGCCATACACAAAGTGACGAAATTTTTCGCATGCAAAGGTGATGCCCATGGTTTCTTTTTCTATTTGTGAATACATTTGTTCGGCATGCGTCATAACACGTGAAGCGTAGGCTATCGGTCGCCAGTTATCACCATACTGCTGCAGAAGAGCTGCCCCCAGTCCACTCTTTGATGCATCAGCTGTTATTTTCGTTGCCCTCGCTGGGTCAAAGATAGCGAGAACTGGCGCCTGACTGAGCATGTGACATATCGCTTTCCACTCGCTAGCGTGGTTTTCAGTCTATTCAAACACCGTGTCTTCCCTGATTAGACTACGCAGAAGCTTTGTTTTTTCGGCCAGGTTCAGCAGGTATTTTCCGAAATAGTTCACGACGCCGAGCATTCTGTGGACTGCTGCCTTGTCCGTAGGGAACGGCATTTCACTGAGGGACGCGCTAAGCGCCGCGTTCGGCCGGATGCCGTCGCACGTGAGGACGTCACCGAGAAAGTCAATTTCGGTCTGCCGAAAGTTGCACTTGGTAGCGTTAAACGTCAGGCCGGCCTCGCAGGCCCGTTGCAAAACATTTTTAAGGCGTGCATCGTGCTCTTCTGCTGTTGCTCCCCAGATTAGAATTTCGTCGATGTATACAGCTGTACCTGGGATACTGTCAAAAAGCTCGCTCAGTGTTTTTTGAAATACTTCTGGCGCGGATGCAATTCCGAACGGAAGCCTCAAAAATCGGTAACGGCCAAATGGTGTTCCGAACGTGCAGATCTTGGATGTGGCCTCATCTAGTGGGATTTGGTGAAAACCTGAGTTCGCATCGAGGCGCGAAAAATACCTGGCCCCAACTAGATCTGCTTCGATATCTTCGCGCCTAGGCATCTGGCAATGCTCGCGCTTTAAGCACTTGTTAATCTCCCTGGGGTCCATGCACACACGCAGCCTTCCATCCTTTTTTCGAACGAGAACAAGGGGGCTTACCCAGTCTGTTGGTTCCTGGACCTTTTGTATGATTCCCGCTTGCTCCATGCGCCGCAACTCTTCTCGCAGAGGCTCTCTTAGCGCCAAGGGTACTCGTCGCGCCGGTTGCACCACTGGCGTGGCTCCTTCTTCCAACTTGATTTTGTACTTGCGAGCAACGCATCTAGTGCCGCGGAACAACTGCGGGAACTGTTTGAAAATATCGTCCTCACCTGCGGTGTTCACGACATCAACAGACCTGGACACTAGTCCTAGCGCCTCGCTTGCCAGTAGTCCCAGTATGGCAGGATTTCCTTTTTTCACAATGAAAAAGTCAATATTTCTTGCTCGGCCATTTATGACAACCCGTAAATTGGTCACTCCGATGTGCTTGATAACGTGCCCGCTATAGGCGCGAAGGACCGAGGTGCTTGGGTTCAAGCTTGCTTTTTCTTTGCATCTTTGATAGACTGAATAGGGCAGCAGGTTCGCCTGAGAGCCTGTGTCTACTTTAAACAGGACAGCTTGACCGCCTACATGCGCCTCTATTAGCCATTCTGCCTTGCTCCCGACAGCATCGACACTGACGTCCAAAATACTGAAATCGTCTTTGTCTTCGCGCACATCGTGTACCTGAGGGCTTCGCTTGCAGCACACCGCAAAATGGTTCGTTGTTTTGCACAAAAAACACATCTTCCCAAATGCTGGGCATCTCCCGCGTTCGTGCGCCCTGTTGCATCTGCTACATTTGGACCCAGTTGAATGAGGCCGTCGCTTCACTGTCGCAACTTGGCTTTCTGGCTGTGCCCATGCCTCATTTCGAAGGGCTGCAACTTCTGCGGCTTTACAAAACTGTTCTGCCTTAAGCACTGTCAAATTCTTCTCACCAATCATCTTCTCTCGCAATTTGGCGTCATTGGTGCCGAAAACAATCTGGTCACGAATCATCGAGTCGACTTGCAGCCCAAAGTTGCAGTTGCGGGCTTGCTTCCGCAAATCTCGCAAAAAGTGCTCGAAGGGCTCTCCTTCTCCCTGAGTCCTTGAACGAAACAGGTATCGTTCATGCACCTCATTCTGCTGCTCTTGGCAGTACTCTTGGAATTTCTTGACAACTGTGGCATAGTCCTCTTTGTTTTCGCTCTCCAGAAATGTAAAGTTATTAAATACCTCCAGTGCGTCATCACCTGCAGCACTCAGCAGCAGAGCTGTCTTTGCGGCTTCTGACCTCGGTTCCTTTTGAGATTCCGTTGCCGTAAGAAACAGGTCAAACTTCTGTTTGAAACGGTCCCAGTTTTTTTAGATGTTGCCGGCTAGGAGCAGGGGATCCGGAGGCTTCACTAATTCCATCTTCTCGTGGGCCCGCGTTGTACAAACAAGTCAGGTTCCGCCCCCCAGGAAGCGAGCCACTTCTGACACCATGTATCAGGTGCGAATGCGACCAAACGAAAGACGTTTATTCAGGTAAGGCTCGCGCATATAAAGAGACACCATGGTTGATACGCATGCGCAGTTGCAGGTGCACATGACACGCTCGATACAATGTCGACAACCTATTACAGCAAATGTGCCGTTTATTTAGGGCATCATAAGAACACCTACGAAACATCAGACACCTGTATTGTTCAAACGTAAGAAACATGTTCTAGGGTGTACAAGCATGACATACTCGATTGCTCTGCAATGACACTGCACCACCCCAAAGAGGAAAGGTCTTCCTTGATTGTCTCCCGTTTTCTTCTATCGCTACAAAAACCTGTACAAAAGTACCACAGAATTTATGGGCTGTTATCGAGGCGGCGGTCTCTTACTGACCGTCTCGGAGTCTTGAGCCCCGTGTCTGGCATGCACCGTCGGCGAGATCAGTGTCCCAGGGGAAATGAAGGGTGGATAGAGAACGCTTGAATTCGAGGACGACGATGCCTGAGCACCAAATGAGGGTTCTCTGATTGGCGCGACAACGAACTCTGGCGACTACTCGGAAGCAGTTCATGATTGCGTTCGTCACTGCTAAAGAAAGGGACTCCTTCGCGTACTGCGAACCGCGGACCAGAAGAACATGAGTTTGCTCTCGCATTAGCATCTTCTCTGAGTGACTCTTGTGTCTCATGTGTGGGTACCGTTAGGAGACACAAAACGATCGATACGATGCTTCTGCCCATATTGATTAGGTCGCAGCCACGGTGGTCTTTCTGACAGGTTGTAGAGATGAAAGTACGATTAGGAAGGCTTACCAGCGTATTGTATTTAGTGACTGGTAACTCTTCAGAATAGAACGCGTGCTACTGTTTACGCGGACATATTTGCATGAATTATTAGATAGTACTCATCTCTGGTATCGCTGTGCGCTACTCTTACATTGCTTGCCTAAATACGCATGAATTGTGGGTTAATTATTCACCTGAGTAATTACTGTGTAATTTCCATACGGATTCGCTTACCTGTAAGCGAAACAGCGAGCAGGTGGTGTGCTTTGAGCCACCATATTCTTCCTTCTCCTATACGGTCATTCTCGCTGTGAGGACATACGGCATGTCGACCACTCATTTCCCTCCCACATGTACATGGCATTTTACGGTGAAAGGGACGGTGCCCATAATCTTGCGCTGTCTATACCTTTGTAATGCAAAGTCGCAGTTCCGCACCAAAGGCGGGGCGAGATAGCAATATCGACGTATTAGACAATCACGCGAAGCAAGGTCCTCAGTTCTATATGCTGGGTATAAATTTAAGAGAACATTCGCGTACTAATTGAGCAAAGATGAAGTCTTGTTAGCACAGAAAAATAGGTGCGCAGATTAACAGTGTAACTATAGAACTCAGATTGACCCGATATGTGAGGATGGAGCTTCCGAAAATTATAAAAAAATCGTATGAGAATGCAATTGAAAAGAAGAAAAAAAGAACGCGTTCGTGATAAGAAAAAAAAGTAAAACACGTAGACGACATTTCAGAAAAATCATTGTGCATCTTCGCCTCCAGTCAACGACAACTTTTCAGGATTGTGTATTACGTATCCCTGAGCTAGAGTGGAGTCAAGTTCACTCTGCCAGAACATAACGCGAGGACGAAGGCGCCCCGACCGGGAGCAATGCAGCCATGCATTCACTGGGGCGTATTACCAAAGCTTTCACGCTTGAATGAGCAGCGTCGTTCCGCGAGAGGCTGCATCACATATAGAAGCCTCACGTAGTATACTGAGGCATTCGTGGCATTTCCCACCATTCTACGCTTCTGTGGGATGGAAGCCACAAATATAAGCACCAGGGAGCCGAATGCATGGCACTTTCGAACTACAGGTGCACCGCCCCACTGATTGCTTGGTGGATTCCACGAGCCCTCTTGTATTTTCTTTCTTAGATGGTCGCAAACACGCGCATGCATTGTATGGAGGCATTTCTCACACAGCATGTGACATAGCTGTATCTTTATTTTGTTACGTGGCATATCACACTCGTACTTGCAAGTCGTGACTCAGTACCCCAGCAAAGCAGAAACTATAATCGACCTCACATTCTCCATGCCTACGCGTTCTACAAGCTCAAAAATTCGGTCGCACCAACCCGGGTTCGCGTTTATTTCACGCACTTACACTATTCGGCGTTTAGAATTCCTCTCGCGAAGTCAGGTGGAGTAACGTGTTGGTTGATTGCTTTCTGATTTTCGGCTCTGTAATATATAGCAATGCGTGTGAGAAACTGTGCGGTAGAACGGGAGCCAGCGGTAATACGGGTGAAACGAAGCTAGAGTTGACCGAAGTGAGCTGAGAAGGACAAACTACAGAGAGAAGAGAAATATGTACAATAAATTGACATAGAGTGGAAAAAAAATTCAGGCAGCTTCTCAGTAGTGGCGCCAAGCCTAAAAGAAGTGCGAAGCTGGGTCGCCTCCTTCGCTTCTCTTTATTTTTATCGTTCTTTTCTTTCTTCCTCTGTTTCTTTCTTTTTCTCTCATCTCTGTTTTTTTCTATGCCTTTTGTGTCCCTGTTTATTTCTACTTCTTTCTTTCTCTCTCTATGAATTTATTTGTCTCTCTCGTTCATATCTTTCTCTTTCTTGCCCTTCTTTCTGTCTATCTTTATTTCTTGATTCTTCTTTCTATTTCTTTATCTATCTCTTTATCTCTTTCTCTCTCTTACTTTCTCTTTCTGCCTTTCTTCCTCTATTTCTCTCTTTGTCTTTCTTTCTATTCTATGACCTACTCTCTCCCGTCCTTCTCACCCTTACTTCAATTACCCACCACTTTCTTCTACAATACTCGACAAGGCTATGCTACGCTCTGCTAGCGTGCCAGCACAGACGAGTGGTTACGATGCTCCCGGCCTATGGATGGAATGTTTTTTTGCGAATAATTTCTCTCTTCCACTTTCTTTCTTTCTCTCCCTATCTGTTTCTTGCTCTTTATCTCTCTCTCTCTCTCTGTACTCGTTATCTCACCAGTCAGAGTTATTCCGTCGCGCGCCGGAGAAATCGGCGCACCAGTTTTGGGAGCGAAGCAGAAGATGAAGAAGAAAACTGCAAAGAAGAAGAGGATGAAGGGAGCGCGTGCCGATTAATGATGATGATGCTTTCTGTTCACACTACTCGGCGCAACAAAACACTTGAAGAGCTGAGCTCTTAAATAGACAGTATACCTAAATGAAGGAAAGAAGGTGACTCTTAAGGGCTCGTTTTTTTGTTTGTTAGACACAATATTAATGAGAACTAACAGACAGCAATGGCAAGGAAAGTATAGGGGGTGTTATTTGTAGTAATTATAATATAAATGTGAAGAAAGTAAACTGGACGAAAAGATAACTTGCCGCCGGCAGGGACCGAACCTGCGTCCCGTCCACTTTATGGGGTATATATGTGGATGAGGCGGTAACATGCGCCTCATCGTCGGAGCTCGTTTCAAGTTTTGCCCGTTTTAATGCTCACCGTTGCGTTGTGTGTACAAGTTTTCTATTATTGTGCATACGCGCGTATGACCCTAGTATAATGTGTAGGTGAGGTCTTTGGAGCTTGTCTCAAAGGCAGGCATTTTTTGTAAGTTGCATGCTTGGCGGCACCAGCGCTTACAAGCGGCTCTTTGGCACGTTCTTCTTCACTGACTACCCGTTATCTGTATATAAATCTGTGTAAGATAGAGGAAATAACCACATGATCACTGCACGTAGGGCATCGAACAGAACGGCGCCAGATATCGTGTGAAATTTCTTTAAAGAAACGCTGAAGCGTTTTCATCGATCACCCTCAGGAGCACCTAAGCGGTTAACGTGCTGTGCTGCTTATCTCGAGGACGCGAATTCGAAACCCGGGCACGACGGCCGCACTTCAATGAAGGCGAAATGAAAGAACACACGTGTGTTCAGACTCATGTGCTCAATATAGCTACAATTTTTACCCGGTGAGGTAAAATTGTAACCATAAATTTTCCATAAGTTCGGCGATACCCCATTATGGCATTATGGCTCATAATTATATCGTGGTATGGCGCGCAAAACTGCAACTTTTATTTTTAACAGAACACTTTAACTGATATATTTCAGAGGGCGACGGTTATCCCTACAGGAACGCATTGATTGCTGGTAGAAATGAGGAATAGAAAGGAAAAGGCAACGATCGATCCTTTCCCATCACTGCTCACACGCAGAAGCGTATTTCGGAAGTCGTTCATCAACGTGCGATTAAGACAAAGCGGTGGACTTCCTGGCAATGAACACTGCCTCTTTGTCACGCCTAAGGAGGCCTTATATTTCACCGTCTTAGTTTCCTATTTTCCATCCTTGTATTTCTTGGAGCGCATAGGTTCTTCATTGTCGTTATTATCGACTACGTAACTGTTTAATGAAATTATTTGTCACTCTTTAACCCTTCCACGCTACTTCCTTGACATTTCTTCGTCGTTCCAGTCTCGTTCGCTGAGTGCTATGGAAAGTGAGCTGTACATTTTATTGCTCAGTCGAAAATTATCATTGGTATGGATTTTTTGGCGCAGAACATCTACTGTCGTTACTGGTGCTTTTTTGAAGGCATAATGTATTATGGGAGAATAAACAGCTCCCATCGAGAGCAAGCAGGGTTGGAAAAAAATATGGTTCATTCCTCCCTCATAGGAATCGCTTTAACAGGAAAGCGAACCGTGTCTCCGGAGGAGTAGTTGATTGTTTATTTTACATTGATATATGAGATCTAGTACAATGTCTATTGGTGCTTGGCAGCTATAGCACCGTTCACTATCACCCACGAGATGGCGCGAAGAACTGTCTTTAAAGGTCGTCGCCCCACTTGTGTTTCGCAGGAGCTGGAATGCGCGCGTCCGACTTGTATTTTGTTCTGCAGGGCTTGGTCGACCGTGCTCGCTCGCTCATCTCATGAGGGCGAAGGTTTGCACGTCTTGTGCTTTAACCGCAAAGTTCGCGCACGAAAGTCACTTCGCTCGATGTATCGGCTGCGTTTCCGAAATGTGCGAGCTACCAGCTAGAAGAGTCAAAGTAGGAGCTAGTTGGTTGTGCATAGTCGACACATGTATCCCGCTGGTCAAACACAAAGAAGTAACAAATGGAACAGTTGTTAGTTCACGCTCATCTCATGTGTACCCGTACGTTTTTCTTGCGCGTCCATCCCTGCGTTTAAGCAACGCACTGCAAGTGTTGTGCGGTGACAATCTTTAGTTCGCGCTCGTTCAGAGTGTGGTCTTTTCGTGCGTCCTTTGTGTTTGGGCACTTCGCTGCAAGTTTCTAGCTGCTTGCCGTTCTTCGTGTGGCATTACAATTAGTTGCCATCGTATTCATTGCTTCGCCCTTGTGTTCTTAGAGAACCAAAGGCACTTTGAGCGTTTCTATCTACGTATCTATGTAGATAGAAACGCTGAAACCTAGCCGCCTCGGGCTGGCTGCACTCATTATTGCCTCATGAACACGGTACTGGCCATAATTGGCACAGGAGGGAATGAGGATATGACGAACATGTATGTCTGGTCATGACACCAATACACGAAAAATTCGGCAGATCCCACGCGTTGTGGGATCTGCGAAGCAGTCAGCGAGTATTTCTATGTTGTATTTTATGGGTTTGAGACAAGCGTTACGAGGAGGATCAACGTGTTTTTGCAAGTGTAGTAGTTGTGTGTACATCATGGGCTTACAGGCACGTCGACAACACGGACGTTTAACGGGTAACTTATCGTGCGGCGTAACGTGAGCCCCTACGCTAGAGTGCATGCATCACTATTATTGAAACTAAGTGCATTTTATAGTGCAATGACGTGAATATCATACGTAACTTTCGTTACTGTATAACTCCTAGGTCTAGCAAAGCTTCAATATTGCTTGCGGAATCATAGGAATACAAATGTAATGTTTTTTAGACTGCTATAAAGGTGGAGCCAACACTGGAACCACATACGTTAATCTGATATGACGACTGTATCCTATGAGTAGATATGTAGTGTTTATTGCTTTCTAGTAAAATTAGATAGCCAGCACCACAACCACAATTGACGTTGCACCGCCATTACGCCTGCATAGGCTGTTTTTCCAAACCAGTTCATAGACCTGGCGTTGCTATGTGGTAGAATACCTGATTGCCACGCAGAATGCCTGGGTTCTCTTCGTGCTGGGATCCTAATTTTTATTCTTTCCATTCCTCGGGTCAACGCTGCTGATGTCGGTTTTGCTTAACACTCTCGTATTTCAATTGCCAGCGTCTGTTCTCGCCGTTCCTGGGTAGATATGAACTGTACAACACCTGTGGCACGTACCCGTACATCACGGCCCATGGTAAACGAGTAAAAGGGTTTCACAACGTACGCGACATGATTTTCACGTTATTCATGTCATGACTCGACAGTCATATCCATGACATCCTCCTACCCCTCTCCCCTCATGCCAATTTTGGTCTACATCAAGTTAAGGAGGTGGAAATGTCAGTGAAGTCTTGGTTTACCCCGGCATAAAACACGTTGGTGTTAAAAATAAATGGAGCGAGGCAAACACGACTCGTGTCTCGTTTGCTGCCGTGCAAAGGAACTCCTTGCTCTGCACGGCAGAAGAAATGAATAGTAAAACTAGCGAGCCATTAGCAGCCAACACCAGTTTAGCTGTCCATTAGGCTTGAAGCCAATCGCTCAGACAAGTGAACTTCATAAATGTTAAAAAGTTCAATATTGTGTTTCGAGCCGACTGCTTCTGCAGCCATTATTCCGTAATGTCTTCTAAGTTTCCTAAAATGGTGCACATGTCCGCGATGTTACCAATGTAAAAAAAACCGTCAGTGTCATAACGTGCTCGCCAAAAGGCAGGATTTTCTGTATTCACTCTTCAAAAGAGCAGGAGCTTACAATAATTTATTGTTTTTTCATTGTGGAATGAAACACAGCGAGTGAGGATCGGAGTATTTCCGGCGTTGAACTGCTGATTGAAAGTAAGTCGTGTTTTTTCATAGATATTTTTACCACTGGGATCGAAAAAAAAAAGATTTCTTTTACAGAATGATCTTGGCACGAAATCAGATTTTCACTGCGTAGATGTACGTTAAAAAATCACTGAATGAAAGAAGGGAATTTTGAGGGCTCATTTCTTTGTTTGAGACAACCTTAAGGAATACCAGTACATAATGAAGCCAACGAAGGTATAGGGGACGTTGTCTGTACTGGTATAAAAGTATTGTAGTAATTTTAAGATAGATGTGAAGAAAGTAAAGAGAACCAAAAGACAAGTTGCCTACGGCAGAGACCGAACCTGCAACCATCGGATACAGTGCAATCAAGGTCCCCTATACCTTCCTTGGCTTCATTATCTACTGTTTTTTATTAAAAATCAGTGTAATATAATGAATTCTGTCTGAAATATTTGCAGTTACCATTTGCATATGATGTTCTAGGTAGGTGCTTGTTGCGTGTTAGCCATCTTGGCTGCAGTATAAATTTTTATATTTGAGCATTCTTTTCCAACCAATATTGTCAAAGAGTTCTAACGCGTAAACTGGCCGTAGTTTACCAAAATGTAATCACGTCTGTGGGAGTGAAATTCTTCTTTTTGTATTTTTTCACATGCACGCGCCTATCTCTATTGTCGTGCGTCCGAAAGTAAAACGCATCAAAGATTTAAAAAGGTATATTGATGGAATGAAATTATTAAAGCAGCTTTTGCTTCAGTCGAAACGAAAAGTGATTCTGGTCGTGAAATTTGCCGCCCACAATACGATCACTGCGGCTGAAGGGAATTCCTTTCCATTGCCGATCTATAAATCACGTCTCACAGGTGCGCCGAATGCGAATGGCCCGATAACTTTCGCATTCCAGGCGGACTCCGAGTGTGCGTAAGAAGAGTGTGCGCATTGAGTTTGTATACGGAGGGCAGAAATAAACAGCTGAAGAAAAACAGAAGGTAGGGCTCACCTTGGGCTCCTGTTTCTCGACAGATTCAGTTTTCGAGAGCTGCCCCCCTCCCGCTCTCTCAGTTTTGCCATGGTTCAAGTGATCGATAGTTGGATGGTTGCTATTAGCTCGTCCTCTATAACAGAGTGGCAACATTCGTGCTACCAAAAAAATGTACACATTCCCTGTCTACCTGAACTACATTTGTCTTCCTGTAGAAAAGAAAACTTCTAAATCTACCTACAAACGTTTGCATATAACGGCAGCATAACCTCACTTTTCAAGGTATTTTTCCTTATCCCCCTGCTTTTCAGCATGCAGGCCTCAAGCCGTCTTTTATCTATCTCTAGCGTGAACCTGTTCACGTTTCCAGCACTCTCCCTAAAACCAAGGCTTCATATCGGCTGATATCAAAACATACACTCAGGTGGATATCTTCACATTCAGTTATAACATGTTTTGCAGCTTCTGTGTCTTTCTCACAGCAAGTATTCTTTACTATCGCTTTATTACAAAGCATTATAAAACAGCTTCACCTGGCTTCGTACACTAGACCCCCACTGTTTGAGTTATCATAAAATGCATCGCTCTTCATTTCTTCTTTACCCTCTCGGCAGTTACTCAAAGCAAGTTTTTTTTTCATAACCATTAAATCTTCTCAGCCTCTATGACTTTTCGCTTAATGATCTTTGTTGCTATATCGCTTACACTGGCAACTGTTTGCTTGAGGCGAATGAGCCCAAAAAGCTTCCCTTAGACTGCGCAGAAAGCACTAAGCTCCTGACGAAAAGCCCGAGAGAAAGCTGTGAAGTTGTGCTAACGGCCCAGTCTATAATGTGTTATCAACAGCAACACTGTCCTAGCTCCACGTCATTTCTTTCCTAATCGCCTCTTCCTTTTCTCCTTTCGTTTACCTGCTTATCTCCGCGTTCTGCCACAATAAAGCCCAGTTAAAAACGACCGTTCGTTTTCGTCAGTCACATTGTCCAGTCATCGATGGCGCAAAAAGCTATGGAACCTTTCTAGCTGTGTCTAATGTCGACAGGTTGCTGGGACCGCATTTGCAAGTGTTCACATGACTAGCACCCTATCTGTTCCATTCTATATTTCTTGTCACCCCTTTCTTCTTTCCACAAGCGCATGGTAGTCAACCGGACATACGTTTGCTAACCCTCGCCTCCTTTTCCTTTCTTTTTTGTTGTTTTTAGTCGTTATTTTTTGTCTGTTGTTATAGTTCTGTCACCCCATTAAACTTTATGCCAAAACGCTGGACTATCGTTGTCTTCCAAAATATTTTCCTGGTCCAAGAACCTTTTTGGGACGCCTGTTTTGTCAGCAAAAGGCACCTTCGTTGACGACCTTGGCTCAGTGTTATCCTCAGTTATCCTCAGTGTTGGCTCAGATTTACCCGCTTGAATTTCACTTTATTTTAGTTCTCTCTTCGTTTCGATTGTTTATAATTGTTGCCTTTTTTGTGCTTCGGATGTCCACTGAAACGTAATTTCATCCTTTCTCAGTTGATATTAGCCGCAGTTTTCCCTCTGTTCTCTAAGCCATGTCGATATTGTACTCCATTGCCAATTCTTCATTCATCACATTTTGTCATTTCATTTCTTATGATGTGTAGCCAGCTTGCAATTCCACACTTCGTCACGCACAACACACTCAGTATTTTTCTGCTACGTCAAAGACGAATGTATGCGTCATTACGTTACGTTATCTATTTATTACATATTCATCATATCAAAGTAGTTCGTCTTTTCGCTCTTGCTTGATCCGGCATTCTCATCGCGTTCTTTGGTTAATTATTCTCTCTCTGGTTACGGTCTCTTCAAATAACTGTAAGATAATCCCTACCGGCTTCTTGATAAGTACCTTAAGCTTGCAGTATTGGCGTCCATATAACGTAAGCTACTGTGTGCATACTACGGATGTGTTTTATTTACATAAGCCGTCGTAACTGCTTAGCATAGCAGCGATTGTATTTGTCGGAGGCACAAGCGGTCGAGCTTATTACTGGAGTTAGCGCCATGCAAATGAATTGCATATTGATTAGCGTATTGTGCATTTTCTTTCGTCATTTATTTGTTTGTAAGTAAGGATCACGAAGCTAATAATTTAATTACGTTCTTTGTGTTTTCAATGCCGGCGGACGCTCTTGTCAACTCAAAAAATGTCATTTGGGGTGGTCCGCACGATTTCAGTGACGTGTTATTCGGGCGAAAATTTCATTATACCATGCGCAAGATCACTTGATTGCAACAGCTGAGTCAGCATTTACTGTCGTGAAGATTTACAAAAGAAAGGGTGCAGTAATAACGGAGGCATAATGAAAACAAAAAAGGAGCACACATTAAATACCAGGCCGCGCACTATAGATGAGTCAGCAGGAGAAGAGGAAGAAGCACAGCAAAAAAAATTGGGGGACGCTTAAGCTTCGCCTTTAAGAGTTGAACGCGATAGCAATATCCTGCCCCTAGTGCGTACTTCGAACACTACGAGTGTTTAACAGAATACGCGTAATAAGGTGTGTGCCTTATGTAATGGGTAGCATGCTTTAAACCAGGAGCAATTATGCGCGAGAACCTTTTTCGAAGCTGTGATGCACCCACTACATGGTCTTAAGGGAATACGCGCAGTAATGTGTGTGCTTTTTGTAATGGGTGGCTGTCTTTAAACCACCAAGTCGTTATGATATTGACGTGGTGTGACGCCCGATGGCAATGTACGCTTGTACCACGCAACGCAATATTACTGCCATATTACATCTCGTACTGTGACACTCGTATACAGGACGCGTATTTTTGGGAAGCATCACAGTTACTTTCAGTGCAGCTCCAAGCAGAGGCGTGGCTGTGTGGTAGAACACCTGCTTGCCACGCAGGCGGCCTGGGTTCGATTCTCACTCGGACCCAACATTTTTATTATTTATTTTATTTGCAGCTTTTTCGATTTTTCGGTCACGGACAAGATGATGATTTTTCGCTCACAACCAACGGTGCCGACGTCGACGGCGGAATTTCTGCGATACGAGCTCTTTAACGCTATCGCGTTAATACATGGAGGTTAGCCAGTTCTTAGGCTGTCTGGCTACCTTCCGCCGGGAAAGTGTGTAAATAGTATAAAAGAGACCAGAGGGGAGAAGCTACAAAAAAAATAAAGAATCCTGCAAAGAATATTTGTTTTCACGGGTGCGTACCCTCCTTCTTTTGTTAATACCAACTGACTCAAATTTCAATTTTATACAAGTGTTAGCTGAGTGGTGTAGCTTAACGATGAATAGTTGGGCTCGTTAGTACATGGTAAGGGGTTAAATAGAGCGCTATAGAACAAATGCTGAAGAGTACGCATAGAAGTTTACCTAATTCTCTCAATACCACCCTGGTGAACATAGATGCGTGAAACAGAAAAGTACCAAAGCGTACACGTAAATTTCAGCCTCGTTGTAACATTCTGTCGGAGGAGGCAAATTTCGCGATACTGCAGACGACGCATAGCGCTGTGACCCGGAGCGGGGTCTATCATTTTAGTTACAATGGTGCAGGTTGCAGTGCTATTCGTGAAAATGAAAATAAAAGAGCGAAGAAAACACAAGTGATTGGTAGTGACACTTCGCTGGACGTTCCTCTTCTACCATCGAACGCCAATTACGTGCTCGTAATGATGATCCAACACGTTGTGCTCATAGTTAGCTTGCGTAGTCACGCATAGAACGTTCCTCCAATATGCCCCGTGTTTCACGTATGTATGGTTGTATTACATTGCATCTGAGCCTTTGCTTCTACTCTATCACAATGTTTCCTCTCAATTGCATAATGGACGTAGAAACGTTGCAGCGAGATATCTCGGACCTCAGACATGCTGGAAAAATGCTTCCCAGTAGAACTGTGCAGAAACGCGACCGCCTCCAACTTTTTGATACAACTATGTCCGCTCACTGCAGTCACTAAATACTTCATTATTCAAACTCAATCTTAGTTATTTGTGTGGTTGACAGTGATGATTGCTGTTTCACTTTGTGTCCCCTTAAATAGATAACTTTACACTGCAAAGGTGGTTTTCACGTACCTCCCAGAATGTTGAACACACACACGCACGCACGCACACACACACACACACACACACACACACACACACACACACACACACACACACACACACACACACACACACACACACACACACATATATATATATATATATATGTATATATATATATATATATATATATGTATATATATATATATATATATATATATATATATATAAGCTTGGGGGCAGTGGAATGATTTGGCGTGTCCAGCGAAAACCCCTACAGCGAGAAAAAGAACGTGACAAGCAAGGCGGAGGTATCAAACCAGGAAGTTAAAAATTTTGCGACTCGAGCAATAAGCGCAGTACGGCGCAGTCTCTTTTTGCCACCGCTGCCTGGTTCCGAAATATGGTAATAGTAAGGAAGGCGCCAATACAAAGTAAAAAAAAAAGTGGATTATAGTAAACGAAGATTGAAAACAATTCGCGTAGAAAACAAATAAATCCTCGTGGCTTCACTCACGAGGGTCTGGCACCAATATTGGATGGGGGCACCCGGCCTAATTACAATTTTTCTTAGCTCACTCTCTCTGTCCCTCTTCTTGCACTTCCTGTATCATTCCTCTTGTAGCGGATCGTTTTTGTTCGCGCACATATGAGAAGAAAGTTCTCGCGCTTTAAGCTCTTGTAGTATTTGTTTTAGCACTTTCTTTGTTCTGGTTCCTTCTGCTTCATCTGTTTTTTTGCGTGAAATATATATCAAAACGTTTTTTAAGGGAAAAAAAGAAAAAAAATGTTTAGGGAGCGAGTAAGGTTTTCCCATAAGAGAAGGAAACGTCGGAAAACCATGTGCGGAGTGATTAGTGCATATAGACACGACCAAAAGCAGATTATAGTCGACTAAGTTATTTATTCGACTGCGTTATGTAATTGACTCGGTTATGTAATGGACTCAATTATATAATACCGGTTATTTATTGTAAGTTTATCTATGGTTGCTTTTCTGTCCCAGCTCTCTCCAAGTGAGCTACGGGGTACGTTGGCTGTGCCTGCACTGAATTAGCACAAAATTTACGGAATGTCACATGATTACGGGATAGCTGCGCCGTAGAAGAACTGTTAGCATGCTATACGACCGTAGGATATAAGTTTTGTGTAGGTCACTACGACTTGAGCGTATCTTATTTCTCAGCAGGCCACATTAATGTTATACGACATATTTACGCATGGTGTACTCCTTTTCGTGTCAAGACGAGACCGGCTTCAGGTTTCGCTGGCGGGTGGAGGAGGGCACACGTCAGGTGCCGTCTACCGTAGACTCCCGTTTTCGGGATTGAGGATAGCGTTTACGTGTGCCGCGAGGAACCACTAACTGGTCTACCAAATCCTCCCTTATGACATATTGCTTCGTTCCGCTTTCCTAGAACAAGGCTGTCATTCGCGTTAATGTGATGCGATAGAAACGCAGTGCGCTGCGTAACTCTCGTAAACGGTGCTGTAGGTTAACGAAGAAGGCGCATGTCGATAAGATGTACACCTCTTGATGCCGCCATTGAAGGGTGAGGCAAAGAGTGAAATGTCATTGATTTTGTAGAATTTTAATGTAACATTGCATGTACGGTCCCTCACGCTACGGACTGCAACTGGATTTGAACGGCGAACGATTGTTCTTAAGTTTTAGCAGATCGTAAAATTTTACTGCGTATGCCACTACGTGCCATTCAAAGGGAGGTTACATGTAAAATGTCACCGTTTATTCCTTTTGTTGTATATAGGCTGTCTAGCTAAGGCATAACACCAAGCTTATACCTAAACGTATTTCTGTTTTAATGGGAGAGCATTTTTGGACTTCATCGCCAAGGTATTGCTCGTAGTCAATCTGCCTCATAGCCAAAAAAACCAAGTGCGTACAAAAAAAGACACATTCACAGAACGTTGAACGCCCACGGTTTCTTTCACCTCTAATTAATTAACCCGAAGGTGCGCTTTTGCTCGTATGCAGGAATTGGATAGTAAAGCTCGCAGTAATGAACAATATAACGAAACCGATAACAACAAAACAAAAAACAGCAAGCCCGTCTATTGTGCGATGTTTGCTCGTGTTGAAGAACCCCAGGTGGTCTAAATTATCTGGAGCCCTGCACTACGGCGTCTCGAGTCGCTTTGGGACTTTAAAACCCGAAAAGCAACCAACCAATAAAAGCAGCAAGCCAATATTCTAGTAGAAAGGCGAAGCACGAGAAAAGTTCGCAAAGCAGTAAGATGAAGGCAGGGGAAAAAAAGCCACACTTTCGCCACAAGAGCGAAGCAATGATTGCGAAAGCAAGAAATTGGAGTGTCACACGAAGAACGACAAGCAGTTTTATACTTGCAGCGCGCTGCCGAAGCACAAGGAAGCACGCCCGAAAACAACGAACAGGTATACACAGCACAAGCGTGAACTAGCAACTGTCGCCGTTGTTACGTCTTTGTGCTTGAGCAACGCGCTGCAAGTGTCGACAGTGGAGAATCAGACGCTCTTATATAGTTCTTTTTCTTTTAAACTGCGGCGCGTGTAGTGACCCCTCTGCGTCTCCTGCCGCACGGCGGCGTTTGACGCAACGTGTGCCCGGTGTTCTTTTTTTTTTTTCGTTCCACGTCATGAGTGGGTGCAGAAAGGGGCCACTTTGTCGTGCGCATCTCAAAGGCAGTTTTGAAATTGAAAAAAAAATGTAGGAGCGGTGAGTAATAGAAAACACGCCAAAGCTCCTCCGAGATATGCATACCACTAGCGATAAATGAAGTATATGACTAGCTCGCCAACTCACCCACGCATGGCGCGTGGTTGAGTTGTCTAACGCAGCGCTGATGAACGAGGGGTCGCTGGTTCGAGTCCCCGGTCGAGTGCTGCTAAATTTCTTTCCTGGGCTTTTCTTTTCTTTGTGCCTTTTTTATACATATACATACATATACACATCCGGGACATGACGGCGATGGCAACGGCGACGACGAAAATCCACCGAGAGTGTCCATATAATTGCTATCGCAATCATAAGAAAAACTGAGTGAGATACGACTTAGTAAGCCGTCGACCAGAATTCGCAGCGGTGGCCAAACAAGCGAAAAAACGGTGCTCAAAAACCGTCCGTCATATCACGAAGTGGTGGTGGAGGTAGACGCAGTTCCAGCGTCTACTTCCAGCGGAAGACATCCTGCTTCCAGCGGAAGCAGGATGTCTTCCGCTGGAAGTTATCTCTACTCAAGAAACCATGCGCACTCTTTTTCGACATCTCATACAAGGGAAGAAGAATTTTCTGTACCGCGCACATCTTACCCACAGCAATTCTGCATTCGGACAAGCCGTGCAAAAGCTGCAACTTACTGCTATTCGACAGCCACTGCAAACAATGCCTCCGAGATTTCCTCCTTGGACACTTTCGCCTCTTGATATAAAACCATTTGTACCAGGCATCAACGGAGCAAAGAGACGCATCTCACAGACCGCACTGCTGCAGACTACTCTCCTCTACTTAGCCGAGCACTATACCCAGCACACTCATATTTATACTGACGCCTCCATCACTCAGGAGACATCATCCTATGGCCTCTATGTCCCCTCCACAAGACAAATGCTATCTTATCGGCTACAGAGGAGGACATCCTCGATGACAGCAGAACTTCATGACATCAAAGAAGCTGTCCTCTATATTCTACGTCAAACGCCGAACCGATGGGTGGTCCTCACCGACTCCAAGGCAGCTCTCCAGATACTGTTCAACCTCTTAAAGAAAACAAATCATGATCCGATTTCATTTGATATAGCGTACTTACACCACTTGGCTGTTACCACAGGTAACTTTATCACATTTCAGTGGATACCAGCTCATTGCGATATTCTGGCCAACGAAAAAGCGGATGAAGCGGCACGCAAAGGACTTCAAAACCGAAATTATAGGTGAACCTATTTCACTAAATCTGATGCTTCCCAGCTGGCTAAGAGACTTGCTTTCGAAGACAAGAAGAGGCTCTGGAACCTTTCGACACATCATTATGCTTTCCTCTACTCTATCGACCCAGATCTAAGAACAAGACTCCCATGCAGAATTCCTCGACACCTCGAAACTCTGTACCATCGTCTTCGACCAAACAGTGCTTATGGAAACAGTTTACGGCACCGCTTCGGTCAAACCGAAAGTCCGTACTGTAATAACTGTGGCTCTATAGAAACTGTCGAGCATATTTTCTTGGAGTGCCGAGCGTATGCCGAAGAGCGTGCGCTCTATGAACATTGCATGCATACGCTGACCGAAAGAACTTTATCAATTGACTGTGTCTTGGGTCCTTTACCCTGCGCCACGCAACAAAGGCAAGCGATGAAACTACTCTTCAGATATTTAGAGAGCATCGGTCAGCTCGACAAACTTTAATGACACCTTGAGAGCACGTAATGTCACTGTCAGCACACGTCCCCGCCCAAGACACAAAAGAACTCAGTTTGTGTTTTTACCTCTTTTTTATTCTATTTTAACTTTTTATATTTTTTTCCTATATATCTCTCTCTATTTGTGTCTTTCAGTGCCCAATCCCCTTCCCCACGCAGAGTAGCAAGTCAGCGAATTTACACACGCCGGCTAAATTCTCTGCATTTCAATAAAGAGCTCTCTCTCTCTCTCTCTCTATAGTACACGTAGAAATTTTTTTGATTATGCACTAATAGCTTGGTCGCCTCAGGCCGATAGACTGACTATACAACAAAAAGCGAAAGAACGTAGATAAATATCGCTGTCTGTCTGATTTACCGCTGAATCGAGGAAATTGTCTTTAATATTCTTCCGTTTTAATCCTCTTACATACCCATCTTTATGTCACCGTATCCGTTTACTGAAGATGAAAGCTGTGCAAACGGTTTAATTTTCATTCATGACAGTTACTGCAGTTCTTCATCTGCATAACACAGAACCTCCCCATGTACAAGCTTTAATCATATTACTAATACTGAGCTATCTGGTACCCCTTATAAGAAACCAAAATAATAATAACATTGCGGCTTAGCAATAGGGAACGTGTCAATCAGCACTACCTGTCTTCGATAGAGAGATGCTCTGAAGCATTGGCGTGGCGTTCAAGGTGGTCAATAGGAGGTTATGGGAGCGTGACGTTGCCCGAAAATAGATCAAGTGATTCAGAAATAGCTCTCAAGCAGGCCTTGTAGGATGTTGTGTTGCAGCTTGTACATTGTATTGTGCTCGCAATTTTCCTAGCTTATAGCCTCATATTCTTACGACTTACGCGTGTTCAACAGATAAAAAAATATAGTGTGAGGCGAGAATAAAACAAATATGACGAGATGAAATTGTTCAATTCAGTGATTCAACGGTTGCCAGACTGTGCGGTTGTATTGATAGAGCTTATCTGTGGAGGAGGAGGAGGGCAGGGAGGCTAGTCAGTTCTCAGACCGGCTGGCTACCCTGTTCTGGGTAACGGCGCTAATCAGAATGAAAGATGAGAGAAAAAAAAGATTTTATCTGTGGTTTCATTGCCCGCCATAATATGTGGTTAATGGGAACAAGTCTTCTCAATGCAGCGTTGTTTATCAGATGTAGTAGCTTGGATATCAGAGGTGCAATAAATCGTAGCGCTATTAAAATGAACGCGCTTCGAGACAGAATGAAATCAGTAAATGAGAGAAAGCCTAACGTTGGATAGCTGTATAGATATAAAATAACGAGAGAGAGAAATTGACAAACGAAGGTTGCAAAGCAGAGGATTAACTAATCACGCACTCACATTTCTATCGTACACGTGGGGAGGGGGAAAGATGTCATATCAGAGATATAAAAAGGTGACACATACATAAAAGAAGGGTAGTAACAGGTGGAAACAGAGGGAGGTGTTACGAGCGGCGTCGTTGGCCGACGCGGACTCAGGGGGTAGCGTGGAGCTGAGCGGCGGGAGTCGTACCGCATGCCCAGGGATGTCCAGAACAGCAGGAAGCCGAGGCAGAAAGACCGGCGTTGAGGAAAATTTAACAGAAGTTTATTTACAACATCATAGAGGACAGGATCGTCAGAGCGACATCTAGTCCGATCGATCCGTGCCGAGCAGACGCTCTGCTGCTCCTTAAATACGCTTCATTCCCAAGATAGGGAAACTCCTTAATCGGCAAATGTCCAATCACAAACGTGCATGCCTTTGAAGCTGCATAACTAGCAAACGTCCAATCACAAGCATGCATGCCTTTGGAGGGTCCGTCTCTTTGACACATAGGTCACCGCCCCCAGGATGGCACGCCAGGGACCACTGCACTCTCACTCTCCACGTCCGACCAGTTCGGAAGAAAAGGGGGGGGGGGAGGAACAATGCCACCTCGGGGAACTGATAATCCTTTTACGAACAAAGGCACCAGCTTTAACCAAAAGCACACTCGATGCAAATACGCGTCCCACGGAGGCGACCCGCGCGTAGCTGCCAGCTTCCCGCCGAAGCGCTCAGTTCAGGGAAAAGGCAGCAGGTGTAGGTGTCTAATCCGTTCTCCGAAATGAGGGGGGGGGGGGGTCCAAGAAGCAGGAAAACTCGTTTGGAGACAGCTGGCCCAGGACCTTCGTATCTGCTTTGTAACAGAGGTTAACCAACGGATATGAAAGATAAGACCAGCATACGGTCGATGAAACGGGAAATAAAAGCCAAGTCATAGCATCACTTTTGTTTTCTGGTCGATATTGATCTGAAACAAGTTTTGTTTTTTGCAATCATAACATATAGGGGTCACTAGACGAGACGATAAGAATCAGCTCAGAATAGATGCTTACGCAGACTACCGTCAGCAGGCCGTCTTCATACCAAATCGCATTAGTTTAGCGACGCTATTCAGCGTTGCCCGCAGCATAATGTGAAAACGTCTGCGTGTGATTGAACTCGAGATACACAGACACCGTTGGGTCGCGCGCTCATCCTTGAATGCACATGTTGTCGCTCTCGGCGTTGGCAAAATCAAACTGCGACAGCGCTATGTACATAGCAATATAGAGGATAATAGAAGTTACTAGCTTCTGTCCCAAGGTCCTCTGCCGTTCAGGCGTGCCGAGAATACACGCAAAGTGCTTGCCGTAAACGGCAACATGATCCACACTGTTCGAGCAAGCGCGTCTCTGTTGCCGAAGTATGATCGATCGGGCCTTGGTCGTTCACCGCTGGTGGTCCTTGGATGATTTATGCTCACTTGCTCATGAATATTCATGGTCGAACATAGGCGAAACGACCGTGAGTCATCACACTTCATTCGCGTTAGGGAAAATTATTCAGACGCATTGATTATCGCGCTTAATTCTTTTAGAAGATAGCACGTTTTCACGTTTTATTCCTATATCTGCACTTTTTATCTACTGATTACAAGGATGTTACCCTGTGCATATTTTGCAATACCTATTATTATCCAGGAATGATAATTGCGTACTACACGAATATCATTACCGATAAGCCTTAGAATCGTTCAATAATCCCGGATCATAGGCTCCAGGTCGTCCAGCATAATGCAAAGGTGACTCCACGTGCTACTACACGTGCTCCACGTGCGACTCCACGTGCTACTACTCCACGTGCTACTGGCAACGAGTTTCAGCTGCTCTTATTGCAATGATTCCCCATGGAAATACCACTCGACGAGAAAGAAGTTTCAACTTTAAATATAATATAAATGATATCATCTAATATTAGCAGAAATAGCTCGACACTACTAAATACAGAGATACAGAAGGTTAGACGAGACATACTGATTCTGAAGTTCGGGCTTCTTGCTGCATATATTCTTAAAAGAAATGCACCTGCCCTGTTTTACCTTCTATTTCTGTACGAAATGGAATTTTAAGGGCTCGTTTTTCTTTGCTAGACGCGACATTAATTAGAACAAACAGGCAAGAAAGCCAAGGGAAATATACGGGATGTTATATGCAGTAATTATGATGTAAATGTGCACAAAGTAAATTGGACGAAAAGATAACTTGCCGCCGGCAGGGACCAAACCTGCTATCTTCGAATAACACGTCTGATGCTCTACCACTGAGCTACGGCGGCGGTCGTCCCCCCGTGCACTTTCTGGAGTATATATGTGCATTTAGAACATAGCAGCGTTAGTCAGCGCCGATCGCAGCCATGGTGGCGAATGTGGAACACTCTATCTGCCTGCTGGAGTGTTGAAACAGAGGTGTTTCAACATCTCTATTTCTTATTTACCTTGTTATGAACAGGCAGCTGACCAATAATCCCTCGCATACCGCCTGAAGGCAGCCGCTCTGCCAGAACGAGCCCTTCGCTATGGCTCAACGAAAGAAAGATAAATTTAAGGGCCCGTTTTTCTTTGATAATATCCTCCCTTATAGTTTGCTTGGATTTCTTGTCTGTTAGTTCTAATTAATCATCTATTTCTGCGTCATTTCTGCTAAAGTAAACCGATTATTTTGCCTAGGCTAATAAGTACTACTCAATTATGTCTGTACTACTCAAAATAAGTACTACTCAAAATACATTGCATTCCTATTAACTTACACTTTCTTGCGAAAAAAATAACAGGTGTATATTGTTCTTTTCTCGATGTGTTACAGGAGTCTGTATGGCTGTACTTCCCTTACCGACGAAATGCAACTCACCTCCAGAAATCCCGTCATTTTTTTTTTATTTTTGTATCTTGTTTGGCGCCAGACCGTCCTACCATATTCTTGCCTAAAGCCTACAGGGAGGGACGGCGTTCACAATACAGTGGTACATGACACTGCTGACCGTATTCTGGGAGGTTTGTTACCAATACATGTATGTTTCAACACCTCTGTTTTTCGTTTTATCTGCCTAGTTTACCTTCGCCTCTTCGTGACGCATTTGAATTTAAGATGAATATAAATGCGTACCCGCCTTCGAAAGCAATATTGCAGTGCCCCACACAGAACAGCGCTTTAGGAAAAGCTCTGTTTTGATTTCTGTGTAACAGACGCAAGGAAGCTGAGAGAACAGCCTGATATCTGACTGGACAACCCTGATTTAATCCCACTTTTTTTTTAGCATTGTAATCCCGCATTGCGTCAGTGTCAAAGTCGAGCAGTTGTCGGCGCTGAGGGAGCGTGCTCTGTGGGTACCGTCCGGACCGCTGGTTCGGCACAAGTAAACCAGCTAAAAAAATGTTGAGTGCCATAGAAAACGTAGCGAAAGTGGAGCATTTTCTTTCTTCTAGAGGCTTGCATCGTGGTCCAGAGTTGTGTCAGCTGCTCGCTCAGAGTCTACACTTCATAGGCTGCTTATCAGTCACGGTCAGCGCACATATATACTGCAGCGCCAACGCTCCTATCAACCCGAGACTGACGCGCAGCATATCTACGGTGGTGGACAGAAGGCGTCAATGAAGGTGCGCAGTGCGAAAAAGTAGAGCACGTAGACTGTTCTGGATCGTGTGATATGCGGTCTGTGCACCAATAAGCCTGCCACGATAACTCGCTGCGCGTCCCAAATGAGCTCAGTCAATCCTTTACAGAACAGAGCACGAACAGCTGATCAAGAGTTCTAGTGCACTCACAGTACGAACGCACAGAAAGTTTAAAGAGTAAAGTGGGTGGTGTTGTCTTCTCTTACTGCACTGAGCCAGACAAAAAACACACACACACTCAAGCACGGAAGTGCCATAGTCGATTAGTGAGGCCGGTTGAGCGCAGAACCTTCAGCAGCGCCTTCGTCGCTTTCTGGTTGGAAGATCGAACGTTTCGGTGCTCCAAAATTGAATGTTCAGAAAGCGGCTTGTAATTGAGACACGCTAGCGCCAAGATTACTCGTATAGTAAAGGACGCGCCATGCTGTTGCAATTTGTTCGACAATATGTGCGCTGGATTCAAGCTGTTCCGCGGAAGCACGAGTTTCTATCCGCGCTTTGACAGGAAGAACATGGCTGATCCCTCCGTCATAGGAATCGGTATAACACGGAAGTGAAACATGTTTTCTCAGAAGTAGTTCAATATTGATTGCTTATGATATATGAGAGCTTGTACAATGTCTATAGGTGTTTGACAGCCATAGCAGCGTTTGACGTGAATGCACTCACGTTTACGCCTAGTGGCACACTTTCACCGCGACGACTAACTCCCACATACCAGGACACACCATATGGTGAATCCCGCGCAAAGAGGGAATCAACAAGCACATAATTAACACTGATACTCAATTTGCACTTCAAAGCGTCGTCAAATGAGGAGAGAAACAGCGCGGCGTGCGCTCCCGAGTAATAGGGAAACCTACACCTGTGCTCGTGCACACACTACCACATCGCGTTTCAGCAATGCCAGAGATCCGTAGCTTCAGCCATGAACGCGCGAAGGCGATTAGCTCCGACAACGTTGCTGGAGCTAATCGCGGAGGCCACGCTCCGCTGTGCAGGGTAGGGCCAACACAATCTATGTGGCGTTCGTAGGGCGCCTTCATGCCAGCGTCCCTTGGAATGCAGGAATCGAGGTTAACAGTCGGTGCTTGTTAGTATCATAGTGCAGTACTTTGGTTCTCCGCTAGTAGGCGGTGGCACCGCCCCGTCAAACCAAGAGCGCGGGTACAGGGAGAAGGAGCCTGAGATGTATAAGGCGCGTCTGAGGAGCTCTCGGCATATGCGTTGTTGGCGCAGTTGGTAAGCGCCCGGCATTTATCGTCGCGTAACGAGAGGTCGTGGGTTCGACGCCCGGGTATCCCGCATTTAAGAAGTTTTTAAATATTAAGAATTTCTTAGCGAACCGTTGCCACTTTGAGCGTTTCTATCTATCTATCTATCTATCTATCTATCTATCTATCTATCTATCTATCTATCTATCTATCTATCTATCTATCTATCTATCTATCTATCTATCTATCTATCTATCTATCTATCTATCTATCTATCTATCTATCTGTCTATCTATCTATCTATCTAGCCGCTTACATCTGGCTGCTCTCATGATCGCCTCCTTAACTTGGTGTAGACCAAAATTGGCATGGGAGGGTAAGAAAATTTGACGAATTTGACTGTCGGGTTATGACATGAATAACGCGAAAATCCTGTCGCGTACATCATCAAACCCTTTCCTTCAAACGCGCATGGCACATACCTGTATACCACGGGCTGCGTTGTACGGGTGTGCGCTACAGGTGATTGACAGACATAGGTAATTAAATTAGAGAGCGTTAAAACAAACTGACGTCGGCAGAGTTGACCAGAAGAATGCAAAGATTAAAAATTAGCATTCCAGTAGGAATCGAAACCCCATCATTTCGCGTGGAAGCCAGCCATTTTACCACAGAGCCACACCAGGTCATTAAACTGCATTGGAAAAACACCGTATGCAGGCATAATGTTGGCGCAACGTCGTGGTACTGGCTATTTAATTTTATAACAAAGCAATAAACGCTGCATATGTACTCCTATATTAGAGGCGTCATATAAGGTTAACGTGTGTGGGTCCAAAGTGGGCTCAGCTTTTGCAGCAGTATAATAAATATTACATTTGTATTCCTGTGATCCAGCAAGCTACTGTCAAGCGTCGCTCGACCCCGAATGAATACTCTAACGAAAGTTAGGTATGATGTCACATCATCGCGTCGTAATGTGCACTTCGTTTCCATAATACCGACGTATGTGCTCAAACGTCAGTGCTGACGTTACGTCTGACCATAAGTTAACCTTTTAACGCCAATGTTGTCGACGTGCCTGGTAAACGCATGATCTGCACAACTACATTATTTACAAAAACACGTCGATCCACATCGTAACGCTTGGCTCAAAGCCTAAAAATGCAGCCTAGAACATTTCGGTAACTGCTTCGCATGATACCGATTCCCACAAGGCGTGGGATGTGCCGAATTTTTTTCTTCTGGCTTTTTTGCTTTGTATTCTGTGCGTGTACATTTCAACAACGTCATATCCGTGACGGAAATACGTCAGTGAAGTCTTGGTAGACCTCGTCATGAAACACTTTCGTATTAAGGCAGTATTCTCGAAGAAAAAAACAGTGGGATAAACAACGTTGGCACATACTGAGCACGAAATAGAGTTTCGAAGGAACATGTGAAGCATAATACATCCACGAGCTGATATTCCTGCTTAAAATATGGAGCATTGAATCACAGTGACCATGTAAGGCGGTTCATCACATGAATACAAAAGAAGACAGCATGATTGCTCCAGTAGAAATATAAAAACATTTGCTCACTTTTCAGCCGCAGGTGGAACACTTTCAAGATACTGCACTAACTTCTGACCAGTACGTGGGGCCCTAGCTAACGTTAGCCAACCTATCTAGGGAGGAAGGGGCTGCACGGAATAATTATAGCGCACCTACATGAAATTTTTCTGACGCGGTTATTCGGGGAGGTGGTCATTCAGAGAAGCTGAGAGGGGGAAATATCCTAATTAAATAAAAAAGAGACGACTGTGTGTATCAACAAATAACGGATTCGAAACAATTGTGGATGATTCGTTCATTTTTTCTGAAGAAACTCGAAGTCACGATTACTACCGAGGAACTCTTCGGCAAAGTGTGAACGTTTCTTCTGTGTCTTGCGTGTGAGCGTTGTTGTCGATACGTGGACACTATGCATGACGTGAGAACATTCTTTTTAAAAGGACATTGTCGTGAGTGAGTTTTACAATACTCTATTTTATTGATACGTTCGTGACGTAAATTATTAAGTAAGGGAACAGGAGCAGCCAGAGCCATGTAGAGGCACCAACCTCACCTCAAACTTAGCAAGGTGCGTGTTTGGGCTAGTGTTTGGGCTTAACCACATTTATTAAAAAAACTGCTGTGCCCCGAATTACGTTGCTTTACATGCCTTAATTCTATTAAATGTAGTTTGTACGGCTGGAAATGGAAAGAGTGAGGACTGCACACACGAAGAAGAATTCACACAATGACTACAATGGGTTGCTGAGGCCAGTATTCATCTAAAAGAACGAGTAGTGCACCAACACCTTTCCGTGCCATCGACGAACGTGGTTAGTGAAGTAATGCTCGTAAATGCTCGGCTGAAGCCTTGTTGGCTTAGTTCATCCGATAAAAGAAAGCTAAATGCGTCACCTTAACTTCTGTCTTCACTTCTCTCTTGTGTCCGTGTTTGCACACCCTGTCTCTGTAACATAAATACTTACCAACTAGCTCCGCTCTCTGTTATTCTAAGCATCCCCTCGATTCCACTCTTTCCCCGCATCTCGCAGCGGTAGCGAAGGCAGGCACTTTGACTTTCTGTCGGCGCCCAGCGATCTAGTCTGAGAGAGAAAGGGGAGCGCGAGACAGGCGACAACCATCGCTAAACGGGGTCGCCGTAACAGCAGACAAATGGCTCCAGCTAGGTCCTCGCTAAGGTTCACGAAAACAAGACACCTGAACTTTTCAGGTCACCTGTCGTAACCCTTGCAGTTGTTTCCCACACTTCATGCATTCTTTTTTCCGTTTCCTAATTTAGTTCTCCTTGAGCGAAATTTCTTTATCCCTTCCGAAAGAGCGTTTAATATTGCACATTTTTCGCGATCGGTATTATGTAAAACCATTTCACCCGAACGCCGCTTATTTATGCCAGGTCGCGTGAAGATTGCTAGGTCGTGCGCAGTAGTCAGAGCAGCAGCAAAATATGCGGCCGCCTGCGTTCAATGACAGCGCCTGGTTCTCGTATTACGGCTGCCCGTGACGAGACAAATATGGGTGACATGCACTCATTTGCATGATATTCAAGTACGGGTCGAAAAGACCGTATGATGTCGCCTAGCGGGAAAGTCGGAGAGTGTGCATGATGTGTTGGTACAAAAAGAATAATAATAAAACAGCCAATGTTAAGTGAATGGAGAAAAGTCCTATAACAGTTGGGGTGGTGTTTTTATTCTGAAAGCGCTATTGTGATTTTCCAATATTCCGGAGCGGAATGAAAAATTAGACCGTGTGCACTGCTTTTCGCTTCTTTTTTTTTGTTCTCATTTATATTATCGTTCCATACCACAGTGCCGGGTAGCGAACCGGACTGATAAGTTGTTTAAAATACTTGCTTCCCCTATCTTGGTGTCGATCTATCTCTTTCTCGCTAACCTTCCTGTCCTTTCTCTTCCTCATCATATCTCTTTCCATCACTTGATATAGCTCCCCATTTGTTTATCATGTTCCAATACCGGCGCTGATAATCTTTTCTCAGTGTCTAAGAGATTGGAAGTAGATGTTTCCACTAAGTACTTTCTTGGAGTGCATAACTATTTGCGAATATGTTTCGTAACGATGCATCGCAGCTAAAAACCCTTGAACAAGGCAGCCTACACACACTGCTCGTTGTAAAATCCACTGTCCAATGATGCGCTGGATTAACGCAATCGCGCTCAGCGTCTAATCGGCGGCCCGCTTCTTCGCGCCGACACGCACCTGCAAAAGTGGGGCTCAAATTGCTGACTCGACTTTGCCTTTTATCGGCGGTAAACTTATTACATAGGCAGGATTCTAAAGCAAACGTTTAGTGCTTTAATGATCACTGCATCTCAAGGTCGCTATAAGAGCAATAACGCTCGATGCAATATCAAGCAACGCTGAACCTTTGTACGAAACTCGTGAGACGCGGAATGCTTCATTGTAAATTCTGGGCATCCCGTGCATAATTTCAGGTTGTTTGCGGAATGTATTCAAACCTACAAAAATTCACGAAGGTCTCTCTCTCTCTCTCTCACTTTTTCTTTGCTAACATTTACCGAAACATGCGTTTCGGATACTCGCTTCACGTTTCGTAAACGAGCAAGCTGCAGTAAAAATTTGCCTATTGCGATTCATTAAACAGGCGCAATGTCAAATGCGCATCGATTTTGCACAGTTCATGCCCTTTCCGATTGATTGGAAAACTCGAGTGCTTGCAATGACGACCTTTAAAAAAACCTTTAAACGTCCATCCTTCGTCCGAAAGCACATTTGATACTTCGTCAGCGCACCTCACTCCCCTAACTCTTATGCTCTTACGCCTTGACTATTTAGGCAACATGCGAATTATGCAAGGAGCAAGTACAGCTCCAATGGGTGCAACCTAGTATAACGTGAGCCAGTACGTTGTCCTCATTCACTTAAAATAGCGATTACTTCAGAATTCGTAACACCTCGCACCCTTTGTAGTTCCTTTTAACAGTTTAGAAATGACAGAGCCAACGTTTAGTTTCTTTGTGAAATTGAAGAGCTCGTGTGGTACAGTTTGTATACCGACAAAACCATTAAAGCCGACCACCCTTTGTATCCGACGTCAACGAAATGTAGAATGGGGCGGGAGGCCTTTTTGAGCACTCGATGTTAAATCACCCATCCATAACGCAACACATTATAAATATGTCGGCACACAGCGGCGTTCACTGATGGCCGGAAACGTAAGCCCTCTTACATATCCTCATGCAATTTTCACCTTCTCTTTTCTTGTATTAAAGCCCGGCAATTTATACGGCGTAGTCGCAGTTGTCGCTCCTTCGATTCAGAGCTTAAGAGGTTTCGAAAACAGCGAAACGCGTCTTGACGCTGTTGAAAAGAACCACTTGAGCAATCAGAATAAACGCAGCACGCTTTTGCTACTCACGCTCGGAAGGCGACGGCGCGAAGTGAAGTTGCAACATCTCTGAATCGCCGCGATTGCTCCTTTGCTCCGCCAAATGATTTGCACCGAACCTATTGCTTATGTTCTTTTTATTGCGATAGCAATTATATGGACTTTTTCGGCTGATTTTTTCCGTCCCTGTCCACGTGATGTCCCAGATATGTGTATTTATATGTATAAAAAAGGCACAAAAAAGATCCAGCAGAAGAAAAAAAATTCCGAAGCACCCGACCGAGGATACGAACCATCAGGGCCTCGCTCCCCAGCCCGCTGCATTAGACTACTCAACCATGCCCCATGTATGCGCCGCTCGAAAAAACGATGAGCTATTTATATACATCATTTACCGCTGGCGGTAAGCAAATCTCGGAGGAGCTTCAGCGTATTTTCTATCACGCCACGCTCCTAATTTTCTTTGTATTTGAAAACTGCCTTTGAGACGCGCATGACAAAGTGGCCTTTTGCTATACCCGCTCGTGATGTGGAAGGAAAAAAAAACAAAGAACACAGGGAACACCTTTCATCAGACGCCCCCATGTGGCAGGAAACGCAGAGGGTCAATTCACGCTCCGCAGGTTAGAAGAAAAATATGTAAGAGCATCTGATTTTCTATTGTCGACACTTGCAGCGCGTTGCTCAAGCACAAACACGTAACAACTGCGACAGTTGTTAGTTCACGCTTGCCCTGTGCATGCCTGTGCATGCCTGTGTGCTCTTTTCGGGCATCCTTCTTTGTGCTTCAGCGGCGCGCTGCAAGTGTCGAGCTGCTTCTCGTTATTTGTGTGACATTCCAATTGCTTGGTATCGCATTCATTGGTACGCGCTTGCGGCGAAACTGTGACATTTTTTCTATAGATATTGATTTAATCCTGACTGTACTTAAAAAAAAGAGTACTTTCTCCACCGTTAGTGCGTATTATCTGCACTACAAAACCTCGCAGGTTTGACTCAGGTACCGATTCGCACGTGTACTTAGCCTAAACAAGAAAGCCTCAGGCGTAACCTTTATATTCATCATAACTAAGAAGCGTACAGCGTATCTTTTTGGTGTATTTATTCTTGACGCACTTACCTGTGTCTAGAGACATCCCAATATTGATTTCAATGCGATAGCTTTTAAGATCTCGATCCGCAGAACTTCCGGTGTCGGCGTCGGTGTCGGCGTCATTGGTTGTGAGCGATAAATCATCTTGTTTAAAATAAATAATTAAAAAATCTTAGGTTCCAGTGAGAATAGAACACAGGCCGTCTGCGTGGCAAGCACGTGTTCTACCACAGAGCCACTCCATTGCTTGAAACTGCACTGAAATTAACTTTATTGCTTCACAAACATAGGCGTCCCGTGTACAGGTGTCACAGTACGATATGTAATATCGCTGTAAAACGGGGTACAAGCGTATATTGCCCATCGGGCGTCACACCATGTGAACTGCATAACGAGTTGGTGGTTTAAAGCCGGCCACCAATTACAAAAAGCGTGTACGCCCAGAGCTATTTTTTCCTTTAGCTATCTCGAACGCAATCAGAAGAGATCGCACCAGCCCTTAGCGGACATTCGAAACACATGTCTTTCTTGTTATTTTGCGTCTTTTGTTATCGAGACATTGTACAAATACTGGCACGCACATTTCTCACTCCGTGGCAATTGCAGCTTTACATTATTAGTTACGTATTTATAACCACCGTTATAGCAACCATAAGCGTCAAATTAAGTAATAAAGATGTAAACAGGGTGTCGACCAAGCACCCAACTTCACGTTTTGTTATTTGTTATTTTTTTGCCGGAGCCATGGAAACTGTGAGACACCACGTGGTGACATTTCTTAGTACAGCAACAAGTGGCTCTGCAGGCATATCTGCAACAGCGTGTCCTTTGTAGGAAAATACCGGAATATTAATTTATGTATCAACCGTAAGACAAATGCCGGGCAGCAAGACGGGCGACATTATAGTAAGCGCCTAAACGCCTTGCGCAGTTTATACTGCAATCGCTGCGAGCACCTGAAACTAATTTACGGTTGAGCCTTTGTGAATAACCCGTCGGTGAGGGAAAGCAGTGGGGTAGGAATTGCGCGCCCTGGGTCAAAAATATTATGTAAGCTAGATCGCAAGCAGAGGAACACTAGGCTATACCGAGTTGCCGCAAAGTATGTCGCGCGACAACGGTGGTGACGCCTGTGGTGAGCCGTGTGTGGTAAGTTAGGTGGTCGTTCGTGCTCGTGATAATATAGAATGAACGACGGCTACAAAGGAACTCATAAATAAGTTCTTCCGAGCCAGAACAATTATAGATTTGATATTATAAGACTACAAAAACAGTCCTCTTTCACAAGTTTTCTTTCAGTGGCTGCAGCCCACTTGCATCTCTTGTACTGCAACACACAGTTAGGAAGCCGTACACCCATTCGAAAGTAATACTTCATAATAGAAATCGACCTGAAAGCAACCATTTCGATAGTTTTTCATCCTACCTACAAAGTGATATTACCAAGAATTTGTACAAAAGCAACCAATAATGCATCACGTAAGTCGAACACGTGGAACTGGGATATTAAGCTGATCTCTTTGAAGCGTAAGCATGTTGTGCTTCGATTATTTCTCGAATCTCATTCTGGCGTTTACGCCGGCCAGGTAATACTCAGGAGCAGTCAGCTGGCCAAACTCAGCGCTGACCCTGCAGAGGTCACTGTGGTCTCGTATCAGCCTACGAACAACGCACACAAACAAAGCTGAGGCCTGACGTTTAATGGAAATTGATGGTATCACCCTAGGAAACACGGAAACAGTGTAGACTTGCTTGCACTCACTGGTATATGCGTCAATGTTAGTGGCATTTGCGATTGCTCCAGGCAGCCAGAAAGAAGTGGGTTTGTAATAAAGAACAAAGAACGCAGTGGTATCTCCTTAACATGTGTAAAAACGTCTTCAAAGCACATGTTTCCGTAGAAAAACGCACGCAACATGCAGAGAGTACTTAGAAACCGCGTGAGGGCCCTGCCCCATCCCTTAAGGAAACTTCGACATTCATTTGGCGAAAGTTATAATTTATAGCAGGCTTTCAAACTGAACGTACAAAATGACCGAGGTAATAGGTTTGTAGTGGTAAAGCAATTGGTTTATAGTGCAAATTGGCTAGCCTTTTGATCGAAGGTGTCATTTCTTCTGCTATACCGCAGAAACAAGTTCTCTGGTTTTAAAGCAAATATAATGAACGAGAAATGAGCCTACGGGATTTCGAGAAACATCTTGAAGCTTGGTTACAGAGCAATCTCTCGTGTCAAAAATTAAAAAAAAATGATAAGAGATTTGAAGCCACTCAGAGCAGTGATGTAAATAATACCTTAAGTGATAACCATGCTTTAATTTCGTAGTTGCATATTGCCACGCCTACTTCTTGTTTTATTTTGATGTGTTCGGGTTTGACCAGCAAGGACGGTTATCAACGCTCGACGCTGTCCGCGAAGCAGTGTTCGAGAAGCTTCCCGATTGTACTAGATCGTTTTATTAAGATTGCGCGCCGCACGCGAATGTTCCAGCTTTGTCTAGAGATAACGCCGCCACCAGCGATATCGCTGGAAAGTTCGATAGCGCCTGTATAAAAGCAGACCCGCTTGACCACTTGTCAGTTGATCGACGGTCGACGCTCTGTTGTTCACCGCTATCAGTTTATTGCTGTAGCTGGAGTTTCATTTTCCCGGCCACAAGTTCGGCCTAATAAAGAGTTGCATCTCGGAAGTGCTGACTGCTACCTTCGTCGACGTCACGACCACGTGACAATATGCGTGTTTCAAATGAATAAAAAAAGAACGAGAAAGAGCTGTGGCGTCAGATGACCTGCGATGCAAACAATTTTAATGCAATAATAATAATAATATCTGGGGTTTAACGTCCCAAACAATTTTGATGCAGGACGCCGACGTTGGAAAAAAAGGAACATAGAACCACCGCTTCCACCGACTCAGTTTTCATCAAAGTAGTTTTTTATTCCTTAGCAAAACGTTTTGTTGGGCTAGATGGTTCACGACTTTTGAAGGAAAAAATTGTAGCGCAAATCAACACATGGAGAGACAGCGCCAGTCCCGTCCTCTTCTGTCTGCCCCTGTGTTGCTTTGCGCTACAGTTTTTTCCTTCAGAATTTTTCATTCCGTTATTGAAAACCACTTGGGTTCTCGTACTGAACTTCATTATTCGAATGATGTGTAAGTACTTTAAAACTATTTCCGCCGCGTGCCTTCTGCTTCGACTTCAATGTCGCATATCCCGGCTATAAGTATGTGCTTTCCGTTTAAATCAGGACACACAAGTGGTTATCATTATATTGATTTAATAAAGAGCATTCTTTTATTCATGTCTGTCATTGTCATGTAGATAGATAGATAAACATTTTAATGAAGCTGGAGATGTTTGCCTGGCTGTTCGCCTGACATGCTACTCCAGGTGCTGGGTGACGATTATGATATATACAGTGATAACCACATAACACATACAGTCACACAAGTTTACAAAGTTTGGTTCAGGCTCGTGGCCCGCAAGAAATTCAACAGCGCTTTCGTAGCACGTAGCGCACAGGTGCTGCTTTGCCATGGGCCCAGAACATGTCGCAACTCTAAGCACGATCCCCGTTGAAGATGCAAGGCTGCCTTCAGAGACTGTCTCTCTGATGCGTATCGCTTGCATTCACAAAGAACATGATGTAAATCTTCTTGGACGTTGCATTGGACGCACATTGGTGAGTCCGACAGCTTAATCTTGCTCCTGAAGTAGTTGGTGTATGCGACGTTCAGTCGGATGCGGTGCAAGCACGTTTCATCTTGCCTGTTTAGGTCTTGTAAAGTGGTCCATACTGGTGATTAGCATCTGTCCAGAGGGATCGCTGGAGCCGCCAAGCGTGTGCCGATACGATTGTCGCGGCATCTTTTCTCGAGAAAGGTATCTTGATGATTTCTCTCGTGGCGTCATGTCCAGCTTTGGCAGCGTCATCAGCATGGACGTTGCCTTGTATTCCACAGTGGGCAGGTATCCACTGCAGAGCAATGCGGTGATGGAGGTCACAGGCTTTGTTGCATAGATATTTGATGTCCATGACGAGTTGGTCTTGCGTGCGTGGAGACTTCAGAGACTGCAGCGCCGCTCTTGAGTCGGTGAAGATGACCCAAGACTCAGCTGTCTGCTCTACAATGTAATTAAAAGCAGCCCGTAGTGCAGCCAGTTCAGTCGCTGTGGATGAAGTGCGGTGACTAAGAGTGGCAGAGATGGTGACATTGGCAGATGGAGTCCAGACACCAATTGCAGACGATGTAGGTGTAACAGAGCCATCAGTGTAAATATGACGGTGAGCCCTGTAATTATTTTCCACGTGCTGTAGGGTGAAATATGTTAGAGCTGGTCCGGGTGTACGTCTCTTGTTCTTGAACCCAGGCACAGAAGTGATTATTGACCACGAAGGAATTTTCCACGATGGCTCTGTAGGCATTGATGCGCTTTGATAATGTTATGTGTCATTGTTCAGTCATAATACTTTAATGCTGATCATTATTACTTAGCTACTTACTACTCTCTGTATTATTTATAACAAAACCTAACAGCTGAATAGGGCTTTTGGCGAGCTCAAGCGACTGTTCTGCCAGCCACTATTACTAAACCAGTTTCCGCTTATTTATGTTTTATAGCAGCCGAAGAGTGCTTCTGGCGACCTTGTCAAAGAAGGAACGATGAGCGAATGCATGGATTTGAGGAAGAGCCCGCTGGCTCTTATTTGCATGACCACGCAAGTATAGTTAAATGACAAAAAGGGCGATCGAAATAAAGAAAAAGCCTGGCTACCCACACTGGCAGACTTTGAGCACTGCAATTGCAACGATGATTGCGAAACAGCTATAATGTTTTATCCTAATGCAGTACCCAGTGAGAGCCACTGGAAATGATTTATCTGACTACAAGACAGTGCTTAAAATTACTGAACCATAACTTGAGATGCAAACAGATGGAAGAAATAGCCATTTACAGCACGGCAAAGGATGACGTTTAAGGATGTTTGTGTTCATGTTACACCTAACATAAAACAGCGCGAAAAAACAAACGAGCACACTGTTCACATTCGTTTTTTGGGACTTAATATAAGCTTGTATACTTTCAATAAAGTTTCCCTTGGCAGTTTGTTTGTGTTCGTTTTCTATTCCTCTCCTCGTACGGAACACTTGTCTCCAACTTACACCAAAAATTGCTTTTGCAGATAAGCAGTGATTCGAGGCTTGCAAAGCCTGCAAGTGAGACATCGATATTTTTCGTTTCGCAACATTTGTTCGCGAGCACTATGAAAGTCGTTTATAGAGCGTTGCTTTACGACTCGATTGTAAAATGGTATACTCGCGGACAACTTTTCTTGGTAATGAAGGGAAGGCTACGGGGGCGGAACGTCTGCACATGTACTGCTACGCGTATTCCGGTTTGGCGCGCGTCTTGTAACGCCGTGGAAAGTGATGGCATGCATTGCATCTCGACGCAAACGCTGCTAAGCGTCTAAGGTTCGGGTAAAAGGTGCGACTTTTTCATGCACGCAGAAACGCAAAGTGACAGCGTATAAAGGAAAAGAAATACAAATATCTTGCTTGTGTGGGCTGCGTTCCATCTCAAAAAGCTACATGTTGAAAATGGAGAAAGTATTTGATATATCTCACGCAGAAAATACAGACGCAAATGTGTGACTACATTCATTAGCGGTAGGATACGTGCATTGTGGCTCTGTAGCCTTCGCTTCATTGCCGTGAAAAGTTGTCCGCCGCCGACCTTCCAATAGTAAAGGCGTCTATGAATCGCCCAGAGTTGTGCTTTTAGACAAAAAAAAAATGGCCGCGTATCTGCGTGCTTCGCTGCAAATGTCGTCTAAAGACGATAGAAGAGGCGCTGCGTGAGATATGGACGCCATCTGGCAATACGTCGGGAAACATGAGTGCTGTGTTGCGGGCTGGTAGTCCCGGCGCAGCGGCAGGCGAAGACCGGCGGTGACCAACGCGACCGGTGGGGACGCCGGCCAGCCCGAACACGCTGTTTGGCGCGATGCACCGAAGGAGAAGAAACGTCCGCACTCAACGAGTACTCTCCACAAACACGTCGCCTGGGTAAAACAGGAATGCCAGAGCGGCGCCCCCTGTCATTCGTACAATGCAATACTGAACCGAAACCAAAACACAACATGAGCTTGTGCAGAGGGCACGGAGGAAGACAAGTTTCAGCGCAGTCGCATTTTCAGCGCACCTTAAGAAACTAGGGTTGTAACATTGTAGGGCGAGTAGGGCCAGAAGGACCGTCACGACGAAAACCTGCCTCCTCAGTCGTATTCGCCTGTAACGTTGGTGCGGCTTCGCGTTCCCTCCTCCGCTCCTGGACTTTCCACAAAGCTACTGCCTAAGTACGAAGGCCCCTACCGCGTCTTACGTCAAGCATCCCCAGTTAACTATATGATTGAGCCTGTTCAATCATCTACGGACCGCCGTCGTCGCGGCCGCGAGACTGTTCACGTCGATCGACTGAAGCCGCATTATGACCCACCAGTTGTACCTGTTCCTTAGGTCGCCAGGATGGCTCCTTTTCCGCGGGGGGGGTGATTTGTAACATGGTAGGACGCAGACAAGAACGCCTGCGAAAGAAGAAGACGAAGACGGTTGTTGTTGGCGCTCGCGCTTGCTCGGCTTGGACCGCTGATCGCTTCAGCTGCGGCAATCTTTTAATAAACGCGTTACTCTCTCAACGTTAAACGCATACCATCAAGGTATCTATGCGTATTTTCTATTAAAGGAACACAGCACCTAATACTTACCTAATGATGTTACGCCTCAGATATGCGTAATATTTACTTTTTGATCGACAACGTTCACAAGTATGAACAGCCGTACCAGTTCAAGATGGGTGGGCGGTAAGCAAGTGGTTCAACTTTGGCCGGTTGGCTGAATCGGGTGACGTGCCGACAAACAGAAAGACAGACCAAAATTTCTGCGTTTAAGTTCCCCAAGAAAGACTATCGTCTTTAAAATCTTGGAGAACACTTAAGCGTTGTCTTCAAGAGTAGCACGCGCTATCGTAATGGGCTTCAACGATGCCGCATCAAAAGGAACGTTTGTGCGCGTAACATTGGCCGTTTCAAACTATCCTAGAATGCCTATGCAAGTATAGTTGCGAAGTGCCCAGTATGCCGTAATTCTTCTTTTTGCAAAGTGGCGAAGTCCATCAGCTGTCACTCGCATCTGCACAGCTCCATACTTTGTAATGGGTGAGCAGCCTTAAACCGCCCACTCGTTGCGCACTTCACATGTTTTGAGGCCTGATGCGATTCTACGATTCTGCCACGCAATATTTCACGGGTGCTAAGGAGACTCCTTCTATTACATGACATTCTTATAGCGTTTTTTTTTTTTAACGAAGCAGTTTCGAGCACTGACATGGCTCCATGACAGTACGCCTGCTTGCCACCTAGAAGGCCTGAGTTTAATTCGCACTAAGACAAAATATTTTAATTATTTATTTATTGGCATCTATCTCGAATTATCGCTCACGGAACACACATATTTCTCGCTCACAACCAACGACGGCGCCGCCGACACCGACGCCAGAATTTCTGCGAAACGGGCTATGTAACGCTATTGCGTTAAAATGACTTTCCGTTCTCGTTTCCCGTATGCGGTAACAGACAATCACCGACAGGCGAAATAAAGATGAAAGAATTCGGTACGCTCAACATTTGACTTCGCGGTTGGGCTTCGGCGCTCTCACTGTATGTATTGCCAGTACACATACCCAATGCTAGTACCGGCGTACTGCGGTCGTCCTTTGCGCATCTGAAAACGAAATGCTCCAGCGTACGAGTTGCAAGCAGCAACGAAGGTCTATTACCGTAGTAATGGTTCAAGAAGAAGAAAAATATATTAATATACTACAGGAACGCGAACTGAAACTAGGTGGTTGGCCCTTCCAAGGGAAAAGTATAAACTTTCCTATTCCGCTATCTAAGTAAGAAGCAAAGATTAACTAAAATTGCTAGCACAATTTTCATACGCCTGCTATAACTCCCAGAAGAACCACCTAATATGCAGCGGTTAATGTTCGTGTGTGAACCTATAGCCTGTAGCTGTTGTCGCCGACTACCAACCGAAATGTTGTATACGTCCAGAGGATAGTAAGAAAGCACGCCATGGCCATATTGAACTGAAAATGGGGAGAGGAAGACGCAGCGCTCCCTCTCTCTCTCTCTCTCTCTCTCTCTCTCTCTCTCTCTCTCTCTCTCTCTCTATATATATATATATATATATATATATATATATATATATATATATATATATATATATATATATATATATATATATATATATATATATATATATATATATATATATATACACAACAGACCACAGTCACATGGTGAGTTAGACTTAAAAAGAGGTGACGGGCGGACCGTCCACAATTCACGAGTTTCCAGAATTCACCGTAAACAAATGCTGCCCATTCATGCGTATTGGCGTGGCACTCGGGGCTTGACATCTAAGGCCATTTTCATGCAAAGCAAGTCCATTGTAGGATCCTTCTATGTGGCGCTTTCGGGGAAGCCTCGATGAAAACAATTTTTGCACCCTGCGTAAATTGTCGTAAGAATGAGGTTTTCTTTCGAAGCTTTTGTAGCAAGAAGTGGCATTCGTATTGGAAAAGTAGTATGCAAATGCGTCCATAGTATTGCTCTGGTCCAGTCGTCGTGTACCATTTCTTGCCCGCGTGTTACTGCTGCGTACTTCTGGACACTTCCTCTGCTATAGGATTTCGTTTCCTTGTTGCTGAGAATAAATAAAAATAATATACTTTCATGCATTAATAGTTTATGTATTATTTGCAATCGTATATATGCTATTGACGGTGCAACATTTTACTGGAGAGAAGTCAAAGAAGATTTCTCGGAATACACATAGAGCCAAGGTGGCTCAACGTTAAAGAAACTTTGCGAATAAAGCAGCATAAATGCGCATCAGGAAATACGGAGCTAGTTGGTTAACACACGGAAGGAACGGCTAAAGTGCGCATGCGCACTTGATTCCTATTATCAGGCACTATATTGTTCTTGTAGAACACTCTAAACGAGGTATGCTAATGCACACACTACTGCATACCCAAACAACGGTTAGTTATTCAGAGGCGAATACAATTTCACCCAGAACAAACTGGGATAGTTTGTTCTAGCTCGCTATTTCAATCACAGGTAAACACAACGTGACTGAGGTATAATTAAAACTTTCCTAGTTGCATACTGCCACTAGGGGATCGTTCGTGCCCTGGTTTACGACTTTCTTTTTCTTTCTTTACTTGTAGGATGTTATCTTTCTGCTTAAGCTCGTCAAACCGGGTAGCGTGTCTGCTTAGAATAAGAGGGAAACGGAGAGAGCGTTGGATCAAATCATTGTGTGTGTTTGCGAATGCAAACCGTAGCTACCGTACGGAGCTTCAGGGGAGAGCTTAAAGGAATGATTATTCCGTAAGAAGAAAATTACGGACGTGCAAGGAATTTCCGAGCACAAATATACTATGTTTGTATGCGTCTTTATAGCTTTCTTTGTGCATAGGCAAAATATATATTCGAATGTGCTTCTCTCTTTCTTTATCTTGATTTTTTTGAATCCCCAGAAACGGAACTCCAATTTAAATCGTGAGAGCTCTGCTTCCTAATTCACATTGGGTGCAGTGCGCCCCCTCCTGAAACACATAACAATCCAATTAGGCCGCTCGCTGGTCGGCAACATTGAAGCAATCCGCGAATGCGAAGGCGAAGAGAGTACATTTATTTCATGAAGTACAACCGTAAAAAGGAAAGACAAAAGTCTCATGCTATCAAACAAATACATAGGCAGGTAGTGAGGAGCAGTTCATATTTACAACACAGATCGCTTGATTAAAATGTGAAAGTTGGGTTCTTCGTAAATATCATACTCTCCAAGAACTCTTAAAGCTTTGCGGCAGTCGTAATACAAACCGCTCAAAAATCAGAGCGTGCAATGAGAATTAGTTTTCTTTTTATTTCACAGCAGATTACTTATGTCATTGGCGCCCGGTGACGCGTTTCTATTTGATAGAAACTTTGCAACAAAACCATTCATGCGGAACAAACTAGCGCAATGGAAAAGGGCATAGACAAGCGGCAAAAAGGACAGGCGCTCTCAGTCACGTTTCATGGCTTCATTACTCCCTGGCTTCACATCGCTGTATCTAATAAAATGTGCTTCTCGATTAATTCTCCTTATTTCGTTCAATTGTCCTCGTGTGATTCCGACAAACCGGGTTAACATCGAGATTTTCATTAAAAATTATCATCTCTCTCTCGTGTGATTTAAGTCAAGGTAAGATGCGTAAATGTCTCAACAAAAAACAATTCTGCATAGTCATAATTTAAAAAAATGAAAATAACAAGAAGAAACTGTTAGTGGCCTTTGCTGCCTACGATACCATTTCCATAGGACCTGGTAACGGCAAAGCTTGTGACATTCCGGAGCCTGCATTATGCGGCAGTGCATAAGGGAAACAATGCGGGATAGTGTAAGCAACATGGGAAAAAAAGAACATGGTTGATCCCTCCGTCATAGGAATCGGAAGAACACGAAAGTAAAGCGTGCCCTTACAGAAGTAACTGAACGTTTGCTGTACATTGATATAAAAGAGTTTGCACTATGTATATTGATATCTGGCAGCTATAGCACCGTTTAACGTGGATGTGCCCACTTTGATAATTCGTGGCACATCTCCATCCTGACGACTAACGTCCATGTTAAATGATTAAACAAACCCTTGTGGTAGCTGTAGTAGTTAACGGTGAAAGCGTAATCAGAATACTAGTTGTGATAGCCAGAAGAGCGTCGAATATTGGACGCAGAACTTGGTCGCCATCACGCGCCATGTTAAAGGGCCCCTCACCAGGTTTGACAATTTTGAGCTGACTATCGCAATGCACACACTGGGCGTTCACGATCACGTCTGCCAAAATTTGCAACGCTACGCGCCGCAGAAATGGGCCAAATTTCAAGCTGAACGCTGCTTGCCCTTCTTCTCGCAAACGCGCGCCCAGAGAATGAGGGGATGACGTACATGAGAGAATGGCCCTGCGTAGATGGTAGTGCTGTGACGTCGGTCCTCTACGTAGACGACTGTGCTCTGACGTCGCCAACAGTAGCACGTGACACTGCGATAAATATTTGACACGACGTGTAGTTTGTGTAATTTGTTGCTTGAATGGATGAATAAAACTTGAGAGCAATAATAAAACACACAAACGAAATGTGTGCGTTTTCTTTTTTTAATTTTTACTGCGAATCGCAGCGAGATTCGAGACTAATCTACCTCCGTTTCGCACGCGTTCGTGTTCTCGCGCCTTGCGCATCGTGCAGACGCCACCCTTTGCAAAGAAACTAATTTTCTACCGCGTTACAGCGCTCATTAGGCTCATTTATCCTCCCGCGTCTATGTTCATGCGGCACACCGCTAGTCTCGCGTCCGTACAAATGTCGCAGCTTTCGTGTTCAGTATTAGGTTGAAAGCCAAGTGATCGGCGAGGGCGCATTCGGCATAGCTTGCAGAGACGAAGCGCAAAGAACGCCGCCACAACACCGCTCGCGTCTCGGGTGCTCGGGCTGGTTCGGGCACGTCATGCGTTCGTGACATTGTGTGCGCATGACGTGTTCATGCGTATGCGTTATGTGATCCTCCCGCTCGCGTGCCGAAGAGGGCAGGGAAGGGATTTGGCTTGTGAAGGCTACACGGGGCGAGCGGCAAGGGTTTGCAGCTCGCCTCCTCGCATCATCGTTTCGCGCCGCTACAAATTATTGTTTTTCTCGGCTTCCATCGGACCGATTAGAAAAATTCTTGTGGCATAATGCTCCTTATTGGGCTCGCAACAACTTCCAATGTCTAACTAAAATTCGTTATGTCACCTGGTGAGGGGCCCTTTAAGATGTCATTGAACACCACGGCCGGACTAGAGGGAAACGCAAAGCGCGTCGCGCCGCCCCGGTAGCCCGGCCGCAATATCTCTAAGGGCGAGCGCGTGAGCGGGGAACGCGGTTTTTCAGCCAGGTGAGGCAGGCGCGCGTCGCAGAGCTATGAGCAAGGACGACGCTTTTACGACGCTTGGCTAAGGTCGCCACCTCGCGGTGTGTTAAGACATTGACAAAATTGAACTTTTATTGAAAACACGACGAATGGGTGAGACGTGTAAGGCATTGCAGGTGCTAATCGCGGAGGCCACAGTAATGACGAATTACTTTACCGCTCGCAGAGGGCAACACCACCCCGCCGACCGGGATAGTGGTAGATATAAAAGGCGCGTTTGTAAAGCTTCTGGAGTCTGTGACCGTGGCGCAGTGGATAGCGCGCCCGGCATCTGTTGTTGCGGACCGAACGGTGATGGGTTAGATGCCCGTTGACGGAACTTTTTTTTCTTTGCCATCTGATCGCGAATATTTTTTCGACGTCATTTCCGTGACGGAAATACGTCACTGATGTCTTGGTGGACCCCGGCATAAAACACTTTCGTGTTAAAAAGTGAGTATTCAGAGGAAACACAAAGAACGAATACGTCAGCAATGCGGAGATTCAAAGGAGTCCAGATGCCTAAACAATAAACGGAAACGCTGAGGACACAAGCGACGGAGGGAACATTGCTCGGCGGGTCACGGCTGATGTGAAATTGTGTGGAGGCAGCCGTCAAGGCGCCGACCACGACTCAGGAGGCCCAGATGGAAGCTCAACAGAACAAGATGGTTTTCTCCAGACAAGGAGTTTGGCGGCGACCGGGCCGAAGACAAGCCCCAGGGCAAGCATTCTTTTTTTTTTTTTTTGTTCGATGGATGGCCGAAAAATATAACGCTGTTACTACATACATGAATGTCATTCTTGGCAGGCTTCTTGGAGACAGTATTGTACTTTTGTTCATCAGCAGCTGTCTATCGTATACACCTAAAGGCGGGACGCCGGAAGTGCTTAGAGCAATCGCGTCGGACTGCGCCACGCTGAGAGACGCGGAGAGGGCGGAAAATAAGACAAAATAAGAGAAGAATCCCGGAGGTGGGTTTGCGATGTAATACGAAGAAAACTGGCGCAAGCTTCAAGAGGTCGTGTCACAAGAGTGTTTTTCAAGCGCACTTATGACACGTTAAGCAAAGTTGCCAACAGCGGAGGGGATTCACTGCGAGTCGAGTCGAAAAAAGTTTAGTGCCAGGGAATTCAGGACCTCCCAGGCCCCCTGGGTCCCCGCACGACCCCACCACACTCAAACGTTCATGTCTAATAAGTCCATGACGTTGGCAGGCCGGCGGGCGGCGATCTTCTGCCTTGCCGGGTCCGTGGAGCGTAGCGAGGTCTCCCAGGCCTCCCAGCTTTTGAGTGGCACCGACCCGCCGGGAGGTGGAGAAGACGGACAGGCCAGGAGAATGTGGGTGAGGTTTGCCCTCGGTGCATTGCATAGATGGCAGGAAGGTGGGATGGGTCGGTAGTGGGAGAGCAGGAAGAGGGTTGGTGAGGTCCGCGTTTGCACACGGTGCCATAGGTGCTATTCCCTGGTGGTAAGGGAAGAGTGGGAAGGGTGCTGTATACTTGCCTTTCAGCACAAGCATTCTGCATTTCACTTAAGAATATGCGCATTATTGAGGCGAAAGCCTTAGGTGCCTCATCAAACGCGAAAATTGATCGGCGCCTCGCGTCGGCATCCACCGTCGGCGGCGTCAACACAAGTGATGCAAAAAAATATCATCAAGGCACGACTTCACCATGTGGCGTCATCATGACGTCACTGATCCGCAAAATTTGTGGCATAATTATAAAGTCATTGTGACGTCATCATTGCTTGGTCGAAGATGGGCCGGTCCCGGAGGCAATGCAAAACAAGGTGCGGCGCAGAAAGCTTACAATGCCTCCAGGATCGGAGGCATTGAAAGCTTTCTGCACCTCACTTTGTTTTGGACTGCCTCCGGGATCGGCCCTCCTTCGAGCAAGCAATTATGTCATCTGATGACGTAACAGTGATGTCATAACGGCGGCACTGCAAAATCGCGGTAGTTGAAGAATGGTTTTCGAGCGTGGTGCGGTAGATTCAATACATCGACTCAGAAGAAAAATAACAAGAGGGCTGTCACCTTCGAGTCAGCTGAGGCAGATGCATAAGGGGTCCTGTGAGTTTTTGCTACCTAGCCGGCGTTAGAAAAAGGAGAACCCTTCAGTTTGCTGGTCCTCTACTCTTGTATGAAGTGCGTACAAATAAACTTTCGACTTGTGATTTATAGGTCCTATTGACCATGCTTTATTAATAAGCATCGGTTGGTTTGCTGTGTAAAATCCTGCTTTGATTGTAAGATATTTGTTTTATATCAGCCAAAGGTAATCAAGAGTAAAAATTCCGCGTTCCGGCTTCAAGAAGCTAAGATTGTTACTGCAGAATGAACGTTTGTTAGAGCTATCTATAGTTTATTCAGCATCCTGCTTCTGAATGTCCGTCAATGTGTGCGTAAATAAGGCTGCCTCTTAATTATCACCTGACCGTTCTTGTGGGGAGCACACATTTCTCACAGCAGTATAGATTTATTGATCAGGCCAATCAGCTCAAACATAAAATGAATAACTGTCTTCTGGGTTATTCAAGCACATGTGCGTGAGTTTGTGGTTGTCGCTACTGAGCAGATCCTCCAGAGGTCAAGAAAAAATTAAAAAACCCGCTTTTGAGAACGAAGCAAAATATTATAGTTTTGTCATTTCGTCTCTGGCCGCTTCACTGCCATATATACGGGGTCACTATCGTCAGGTCAAGAGAATTCGAAAGTCAACTTTTGCATGTATCAGTGGCATTCATTTAGCTTTATATTAGGAGACACGATCACTACATACACAAAAGAATACACATGAAGACTAACAATGGTTTACTAACATACTCATTAAGATTTCTGACAAAACACTTCAAAACATGTTTTGCCATTCTCGAATTGAAGCGAGTGATTTCACAAGGCACAATGGCTTGAAACAAATTTTGAAACCTTCCTACAGGCGTTGTTTTCCTCGCTAGGCTGCGCAGAGACGATCACTCGCAATCGCTGTAGCTCGCCTTGGCCACGGGTCGATCTCGGTAGCAACCATTCTGCAACGCCGTCCTAAAAGGTAAGCACCTGTTGACTAATAGTGACTTCATATACCGCACCACACTGGTGGACTGAGACGTTGTGCGTGTGCTTCCCCTTCATCCTTTCTTTGCACCTCTAACTTTCAAACAACATAGTGAAGGGAACAGCGCAGATAACGACGAGGACGAAGAAAGGCACAAGTTAGACAACGCAGGGCGAAGAAATGTGTTTCTTTGTCCTCCTCGCTGTCAGCGCTATTCCCTTCATTATGTTGTGATAGAGAAATGCGCGGAATACAACCAACCCATGTACATAGCCTTCATAGATTACGAGAAGGCATTTGATTCGGTGGAGACATCAGCAGTCATGCAAGCACTGCGGAATCAGGGCATCGACGAAGCCTATATAAACATAATGGAAGAAATCTACAGCGCATCCACAGCCACTATAGTCCATAAAGAAAGCGACAGAATCCCAATAAAGAAGGGCGTACGACAGGGAGACACGATCTCTCCAATGCTATTCACCGCGTGTTTACAGGAGGTTTTCAGGGCCCTAGATTGGGAAGAATTAGGGATAAGAGTTAATGGAGAGTATCTCAGTAACCTGCGCTTCGCTGATGACATTGCATTGATGAGTAACGCGGGAGACGAATTACAGCTCATGATTACTGAACTGGATACGGAAAGTAGAAGAGTAGGTCTGAAAATTAATATGCATAAAACTAAAGTAATGTGGAACAATCTTGGCAGAGAACAGCGCTTCGCGTTAGGTGGCGAGACGCTGGAAGTTGTAAAGGAGTACGTCTACTTAGGACAGGTAGTAACCGCGGAGCCGAACCATGAGAGTGAAATAACTAGAAGAATAAGGATGGGATGGGGCTCATTCGGCAAGCATTATCAAATCATGAATGGTAGTCTACCACTATCTCTCAAGAGGAAGGTATATAACAGCTGCATCTTACCGGTACTTACCTACGGAGCATAAACCTGGAGACTTACAAAGAGGGTTCAACTTAAATTGAGGACGACGCAGCGAGCGATGGAAAGGAAAATGATAGGTGTAACCTTAAGAGACAGGAAGAGAGCAGAGTGGGTCAGGGAACAAACGGGGGTTAAGGATATCATAGTTGAAATCAAGAAGAAGAAATGGATATGGGCCGGGCACGTAGCACGTCGGCAGGATAACCGGTGGTCATTAAGGGTAACTGACTGGATTCCAAGAGAGGGCAAACGCGTAAGGGGAAGACAGAAAATTAGGTGGGTAGATGAGATTAAGAAGTTTGTAGGTATAACGTGGCAACAGAAAGCACAGGACCGGGTTGATTGGCGGAACATGGGAGAGGCCTTTGCCCTGCAGTGGGCGTAGACAGGCTGATGATGATGATGATGTTGTACCAACACACCCAAGTGGAAACTCTGCTCAATTTCAAACAACCCCATCCATTTCCCCATAGCAGGGTATAATAATAATTGTTGGGGCTTTATGGCCCAAAACCACGATATGATTATGCGGGACGCCATTAGGGAGGGCAGCGGAAATATCAGCCACCTGGGCTTCTTTGACGTGCACTTTAATCTATGTAAACGGGCCTCTAGCATTTCGTTTCCACCGATATGCGGCCGCTGCGGCTGGGATTTGATCCCTCGACCTCAAGGTCAGCAGTCGAGCACCATAACTACCAGCCCACCGCGGCAGGATCACTGTAGGTAGTATAGCGGTTACTCTGAACTCGTTAAGCTTCCTGCATTTCTCCTCTCTCTTGTTTTCTTTCTTTGAAACGTTGCTTTAAAACTTTCTTCAAGTTCTTAAATTTTGCTTTGAAGCTAGCAACAGTGTTGAAAGAAGCCCGATCAAATTTGAGCAAAAAATAACTGTACAAAAAGGCGTATTACACTTGCGATTCCGACAATGCAATGCAAACATCTGATGGTGATCTCCCAGGAAAGGATTATTTACGCTCCTTTAATTCGGAATTTTAAATGTGAAGCATTTCTTAATAAATTTTTTCCACTTTGAGCGTATCTATCTATCTATCTATCTATCTATCTATCTATCTATCTATCTATCTATCTATCTATCTATCTATCTATCTATCTATCTATCTATCTATCTATCTATCTATCTATCTATCTATCTATCTATCTATCTATCTATCTATCTATCTATCTATCTCGCCCCACACGACTTTGTGCTCTCCTGACCGTTTCGTTAATCGGATGTATGCGAGCATATGTATTGCATGACATGATTGTATGATGAACATAAAAGCAGGTCATCACGTGAAAATCATTACATGCATGTCATGAACGGCATGATTTACGTGCCACGGTCTTGGTGCTCTCGCGACCGTTTCGTTGGTGTGATATATACCAAAACTAGTATTGCGTTAGAAGAGTGCATAACGAACATGACTGAGAGGTCATAACATGTAAATCAGCATATGCATGTCATGTACGGCATGGTGTACATACCACGCTCATGGTGCGATTGCGGCCGTTATGCTAGCTCGACATATACATAAACTGGTACTTCGCGACGTGTCTACATCACGACCATAAACGACACGTTGTCACATATAAATCACGACATGCATGTCATGTACCGCATGATTTACGTGGCACTGTCTGAGTGCGCTTGCAGCCGTTTGGTTAACCGGATAGGTAGCAAAATTGGCATGGCCTGACATGTGTGCGTGAGGAACACATATAACAGGCCATGCGTTGTATATACCATAATATACGTTACTTTAGTATGGTATATACCATAGTGCCCATGCATGAGAAACATACGATAGCGAACTACATGCCACGGCGTAAATGTCTTTACTAGCCTCGGAGACAAAGACAAACAATGCCATGTATGCAGTTCCTCGCTGACGGCTTCGCATTACATCGATTCCCACAGTGCCTGGAAACTGCCGGATTTTTAAAACGAGGAGTTTCTGTTTTCTGATGTTCTCTTAAGTTCCTTTATACACGCCCTACTTTCTTCCGTGAACTATACGAGAAGTGACGTGCTTTGGGCTCTTACAGCATATTACGGAGGTAAAAAGTTGGAGGGAGGTGGGGGAGGAGGTGTCGTAAATGTAATGACTGGAAAGATGAGTCAAGTTAATCATGCGCGCCGTAATCATGCGTTTGTGTGGCATTCCACCGCGCCTCTCGGAGCACGTGTGCATAAAGAAACAATGCTCCCAAAGCGGCATTTTTCTCCGGCGCTACGTTCGGTTTACAGCTAAAGGGTGCTATTAGGTTTATTATACGGCAGGGAAGACACGGTAATGCCCCCATGCACGTATCGGCACCACAGGAGGAGTGCGGAAATGGCCTGCTGCTTTTCCGGAAAAATTCATTATTCACGGGGCGCCCGTCCTCTGCCTTAGCGCTACGCGACACCAGCGGCGTGATCTTGAAGCTAAGGAACAACAGAGTCAATGAAGATTTGTTGCACGCCCGACGTTGACGTGCAAGACATTACACGCACTGAGTGTCAGCACGGGTCTTCGTCTTGGGAGTCGTTTGAGACTTTCACTAAATATAGGGCACTCTGAACAATTTTTGTTTACTTGATTCAAGTTCGCTTATTCATTGTAAGCTGTAAGAAACACTCAGAAAAATACCTTAAATATTTGATGACCACATGCTCAGGAGGATTCCTTAAGTTTGACCTAAATTCTGAGCCGAACTTTCGCTCCTTTTTTTTATTTACTTTACGATGAAGGTGTTGTGTTGAAGATTACAGTTGTTAAGGCAGGTTAATGACCAATTATTGAAACTAGTACCATGAAAAAAATCACACAATCTCCCGCTAAAGGGGACCATGAGGCCGATGCGAAGCAGTGTTTCGGCATGTAGAGCCCGCGTTTCAGAGGTGGAGTGGTGTGGGGGAAAGGGGAGAGGTGGGAGTATCGGAGGGGCGAAGGAGACCATGATCGAAGAGGGGACGGTGAGAAGGGTAAAAGGGAAGGGAAAGGGGAGGGGAGATGCGGAAAGGGAGGGGAGAGGGGGAAATGAGAGTGGAGAGGGGGAAAGGGGATGGGGAGGAGGGATGGGAGGGGAGATGAGGAGTGGAGAGGGGAAGTTGAGAGGGGGTGGAAAAGGGAAATGAGAGGGGAAAGGGAAGGGGGAAAGAGAAAGGGGAGAGGTGATGTGGAGAAGGAAAGGGGAGAGAGGGAGTGGAGAAGGTTTGCGCATGCGCAGTAAGGGTGGTCACGCCGCACACCACCACTACCACCGGATTGAACTCCGCCATAAGATGCTTCACATCTAAAACAGTTATAATTTTGTTTTCGCTAAGATAATGAAAACGTGCGCAGACTGAAGACAACCCACACAGCGCTTGGCGCAAGTAAACAATTACTGATTTGAGCATAGCATAAATTACACGGCCGAAATTTTTGGTCAGACAGTGTTTCCGACAGAACAAGGTGTGGGTTCGAGCTACTTGGTACTCCCTGATCAACACATATTGCGCAAAATTTCTTAAACAACGGACGAAACAGACTTCTGCTCGTCCGTGCCTGTTCCGTCCGTTGTCTAAGAAGTTTTGCGCGAGAAGTGTTGATCATGGTTCCGACAGAAGTACGTTGCACAGTAAGCCCAAATGCAGGACGTGAGTGTCGTTCCCCTTGCTGCATCTTCTGGCGGTCCACTTAGCCGCGCCGGAATCAGCGTATGCGAGAAACGCCTCGTTATGAGCTGCTACTATAATTTTCATAATGTCCCCCGTGAGGCGCTGGAACCAATAGGCTAATGACACAGATAAACTAAAAAAGGGGACCATGAGGCGATGCGAAGCCGGATCACTTGCACGATCGCATTCCGTTGGCGTTCGTTGGGCATGCTACCGACGTCGCGTCGTGGAACGCGAAGAGGAACACTACGTGCGTCGTGTCTTCCCTCTAGCCTGGCCGTTAATTCTCACAGGGCGAGCGGGGAACGCGGTCGACAGGCGCGCGATAGGGGTTCAGCGTAGGAGAGGAGAAAGAGGGGGAGGGGACGCGCATGCGCTGGCGCTCATCGCGGCGTTGCGCAGGAAAGAATTTCGGCATGTCGAGCCCGCGTTTCAGAGGATGAGTGGAGAGGGGGAGGAAGAGGGGAAGGGGAGAGGGTGAGTGGAGAGGGGTAGTGAAGAGGGCTTGCGCATGCGCAGTAAGGGCGGTCACGCCGCACACCACGACCACCACCACCGGTTTGAACTCCGCCATAAGATGCACCGCATCTAATAATTGGAGGTGAGCTTAATGCTGTACTTCGGCGTCTGGTATCGCCACTCAGACGTCAGCGTTAGTGAGCCCTGGTGTGTTCCTTGGGCTAACTTCGTGTTTCGTCGCACTGCGGAAGCGGATCTCAGAGGCCATGTAGAAAGAAGTAGGTGGTAAGAGATCTGCTCCGCCCGGTTCCGCGACGATCCCAGATGCTCACAAGAAGACCATCTGCTCGTTCAATAAATTCATTCAATTAATCGTCAATAAGTATCTTAGCGGTTAATTGGCCATTATCTTAAGCTAGCCTACGCTTTGATATCGTATGCATCCAATATAACTCTTAATTTGGACCAGAACCAGCGATTTCGTACCTGTTTTACTTTTAGAAGATTTGTACTGAATATTAAGAAAAGCGGAAGTAAGTGCTCGGCCGGAGGTGCTTTGATAAGGAACAAAAATGTCCCTGGGGGTCGTGCCCCTAAAAAGGTATAGCTTTCTGGTATAACATGTTGCTCTAGCGTCGCGATATTCTTCCCCCCAACAACGAAGGCTCTTTTATATTTAGATTATTTGTGATATGGTCTGGCTTTATAAATTGCGATCTTCAATAGCCCTGTGCCGGAGTGTTACAAACGGGCTGTTCGGAGAGCTTCGCGTCTCGATCCCAGAACTGAGGTTCCAGGAAATGCAGTCTGGAACGTGCCATGCGTCGCGCATTAATCTTCAAGCTAATAGCGCTTCCCGTCCGGCCCCTCGCCGTCCCTCATTTTCTCGCGGAAATCCGTGCACTGACTACGAGGACAGTGGCGTGCGCCCGCTCAGTGTACGAGTCGGATGAGGCGGCTTTGCATAAGTTTCCGGTTGCACCTGTGCCTAGAAGTTGTGGCAGACTCACTCTAAACGAGTGCCTGCTGCACAGGACGTCGCGGTGGCTTAGCGGAGAACCTCGGCTACTGCAGCGAGACGATATATGTGCTTGATCAGCGCCAGCCACGCTATACAATTTGAGTAGCAGGCCAGCCACATGCTGCAATCTAAGGCGGAAGAAATGTACCTATCGCATGCAGTTACACGGCGAACATTTAATTTTGAATGTCTCCCTTAATACCTGCTCTGTCACAAATTAAAGAAGCACAATTTTGACACCTTAACCATGGTTTTTCCTCATTTTTGAACAACTATCGCAATACAGAGCTATTGCGTTTTTAGGTGGAAAGAATGTTATTCAATATGAGCTGAACACTTCACTAACGGACTAGGAATATGACGTGTAATCATGAAGAGTTTTTTAGGCAATTATTCTCACTTATTTATTTATTTATTTATTTATTTATTTATTTATTTATTATTTATTTATTTATTTATTCATTCATTCATTCATTCATTCATTCATTTATTATAGGAACAAAGTATGGCCCGTGCAGGAATGAGGGAAGTTCAGAAAAAGTAGCGAAAAATATATTATACAGCAGAAGATACGGTTGTGTATTAATTGCATATGCAAGCTAAACACCGGTGCAGCAGTACCAAACAACCGACAAACAAATTGTTTCGTTCTGCATATCGTCTAGCGGAGAGATATGCCTGAACAAAGCTGCATTTTGCGACGCCACCTACACATAAAGGCTACCACGATGAAAAAAAAAAAACTTCGATCGTATAAAGTGTCATTGTTTGTAGACGCGCTTGCAATGCAATCCGTCGCGTTCGCCCCTTCACAGCTGACCTGAAATTCAAGCTGCCTTGACCGCTCCTAGGCGTACAAGAATACCGACCGCACGCTCATGAAGGGGCGGAACGACAACCGTCCTCATATTTACACGGGTGAAACAAAATTCAGCGCTGGTTGCTAGCTTCACCTCGCTCGGTCCATTATCAGTGAGTTGTTCGTTATTTGGAACATTCTCTCTTTCCACGCGTCCGACTTGAAGTTTCGTTTTCAATATTGATAAACTGCTTACACTGTCTTCACGGAACACTGATGATGACACTGAGCTGCAGTTCAGCCTTGTAACCTGAAACCCGTGACGCGAGTTTCGTTAGGGCGGAAGTAAGGCTTTCTTTACATTTCGTGCTACTTCGCTGCTAAGGCGTAACCTTCATTTGGTCTCTCAACAAATTCATCGCGCTGCGAAACACGAGGACAGACATACACACGCACACGCTGGCACGTGGACGTGTCATATATAGAGAGTGAGCACCAGTGCACACGATTGAGTGTGTTATCGTGAGCAAAAAAACTGAGAGGTCTGCCTGAACAAAACTGTACCTTGCCTGAATGGAAAGTCATCAGCGGATCCGTTTGCTCTGACCCTTATAGAAGTCGAACCGCATTGTGTGGGAACCCAACGAAGCAGTAATGAGGACGAATGTGCGGTTTAGAGTTCGTTAAATATTCAGGCTTCCGCACCGCGCGTGGCCGCCCAAGGGGTCCCAAGTCAGCAGCGCGTGAATCGAAGCATCTGAAGGGTAACAGCCAGGCGCACGGTCGGCAAGCAGGGACAACGATAGAGATAGCAATATGAACAAGTAAATCCCAAGAGAGGCAGAACTATGGGATGATGTACCTATGAACTTGTTATCTGTGAGAGCAAATAAATGCTTGCAAAAGATATTGCCGGTTGATTCTGTAGGACGAGACATAGACATAGCTTATAAGGGTGTTGTCATTACGCTGCTAACACACGACAGCATCAATTTCCAAGACAAAAAAAAAATGGCGAACCTGCACTAAGTCGCGCAATGCTTGAAACAGCGAATCAGGACGATTCTGAAGTCTAATCGGGTTGCTTCTAGGTTGTTGCTGGACTTTAGCTAGGTTGATGCTACGCTTTAGCTGTAGCTAGCTTTAGCTAGGGTATGGCCGTCTGCTTACCCCCCTAAAGACATGGGTACGCGACCGCGGGCGACCACGCCCGGCCCGTCAAAGTTCGATGTTCCTGCCGGAGATACGCTGCCTCCCCTCATCACCCTACGAGACTCTCTTATGCGTCTTTCGCGCGACGGAGATGGCCGGCGCTCAAGCGCCGATAGTCGGCCGCCCTCACACGGTTTTATTCGGACATAGATCATCTGAGCAGCGGGGCGATATTACCGATTAGGGCTTTACACGGTACATCACGGCAACGGCATTCGCCGACGGTGAATGCGACGGAAAAAGATGCGCCTGGAGTGTCCGTATGATGCACATCGCAATAAAACCAAAGAAAGCGAACCACGGAAAACCAAATGGTTGCAACGCTGATTGAGCGTCTTTTCCTGAGAATTATCTGCATTTGTCTCACACGTAGCTGGTGTACTGTAGGCAATGACTGTCGTTATTATTCATTTATTGCCTTTAAGAGAAGTTTATAGCTTGACGTCAACTGCAATTTTCCTGTTTAAAAACAGGTAAAACACTTGAATGGATTTGACGAGACAATGACTACATTGTCGAAAACAGTAGTTACTGAAGTTGACAAATCTCTTTTGGAATAATGTTGCTGCACCAAGCTTATTCTATTTTAAGGTGTAACATCATTTTGTTTAAATCCTTCATAAGCACGCTTACAGTGATAGCAGCACAAAGGTTACAAATCCGTAGAGCTACACAAAATGAGACATTGCAATTCTCTAAAACACATTTATTACATTATCTGAAGCGGAGAAACTTGATTTCTACACATAGATCACGTAAAACTGATACATTATTAAGTGTTTCTCATTTGCCCCGTTTTATTCGTATATGTCGCGGAGTTTTGAATTGTACATGACGTTTCATTGCTTCATATATAATATGTGGTGAATTCTGAGGAACTCGTATGTTCTTTTTTTTTATTCATCTACATAGTTTAAAACTTGATCATCGGAGTTTACGTTACGTTCACGAATTTTCACGATTTTTTTACGTATCTCGTGAGGTGAACGTTTGCTTAGAGCGATTCACACAGTTAAAGAACGTAGAAAAATTTGCATACAGTAAATAACATAAAATCAAGGAATGCGACAGCTTTACAGTTCGATACATTTGCATGTTCTACGTACGTAGCTCAGGAATAACGCTGCTACACTATGCACGCTGTTCGCGAGAACACGAAACAACTTCCGCGCACTGAAATGCTAGCGAAGGAAGAAAAAAAAACTTGAACCTATTGCCTGAATCCCGCACGACGAGGATTTTGTTTGCATCCAGAAGCAGCGCGCGGGAATGAGCACAGATGTTTTGCCCTCCTCGCCATACCTTGCTCCCAGAAACATGATCGCGTGTTTAATAGCTTTCACGTTCCTGAATCTGAACCGGCTGTAGCGCGTCCCCTTACACACTGAGAACGGAAAATCTGGTCAAGAGGATAAAAGTTGAACCATTTCTCTGAAGGAATTATTGCGAAACGCGCACACTCCTGCACCATGTTTTTCTTTGTGTGTGTGTGTGTGTGTGTGTGTGTGTGTGTGTGTGTGTGTGTGTGTGTGTGTGTGTGTGTGTGTGTGTGTGTGTGTGTGTGTGTGTGTGTGTGTGTGTGTGTGTGTGTGTGTGTGTTTGTGTGTGTTTTGCAGTCGCAGCGAAACAATGTCAAGAAATATTATATTTAACATCCAAAAATAGTTCATCAGGCGAGCATGTGAAAATTGAGCTCAGGCTTTTTCATATGCTAATTTGTTTCCTCCTCCAGTCGTACCAAAATGAAGACAGCAGCAGAAAAAATTAAGTAGAAAAGGTACCAGTGAACACAACTATGTGACTAAAAACAAATGAATTGTCTAAAATGAAATTTCTCATTTCACCTAAACGTAGTATTGTTTAAATAACATTTGCTTATTTAAATAATACGTGACTATATATTTCCGCTTCATAGAAGAGCTTCCATTTCAAAGGCAGTATGAGCGTAATATTGGACATTATTGTAAAAAATGCGTCGATGCTGAAAACTGTTGTAATCGTTGTAGTGGAAGCTTTGATTGGCGTTTGCGAGCTGCGTTTAGACTAAGACACTATTCCAAAGTAACCGGTTTAAGAGGAACACGGTTAACTTTCCAGTGGTAGGCCTAAGTCTTAAATTGAGCAGAATGCCGAGACACTGACATTGTCTAGGATTTATTTTAGAATTGAAAGGGAAAGTGCAACTTCAACACGGAGTACCGATTGCGTGCACTCGTTCTGATCTATTGCACAAGATATTGACAGCGCGAAAAATGAACGAACGGCAATTGACTGAGGTGACACAGAGAAGCGCTGACTTACAGCTGAAAATTTATTTCGGAAAACACACATATATAGGCACAGACACATAAGCAAAACTGCGCCATCTGCGAAAAAGAACAAGGCTTGCTTGCGCTGCCAGGAACTGGGCGAATTGACACAGAAAAAGACACACACAGGGTGAAGCGCGTTTCTGTTTCAATTCGTCCAGTTCCTGGCAGCGCGAACAGACCATGCATTCGCACCAACTAGCCCCCATAGCAGCTTTACGTGAAAAAGAATAAATAATCGCGAAAAAAAAGACACCACACTGAAGATATCTGTGCAGAAAACAGGCAATCAAGTTCCTTGGTTCAGAGGCTGAGAGAAGGCACGCTAACACAGGCGTCACCTGTGAAAGTCAGATCGAGTCTGTGTCCCCACGTTTGTTCTTTGTTCATTTTTCGCGCTGTCCATATCTTCTGCAATAGAGTACTAATTAGCCCAAACCTTCACTTTACTCGTTTTCATGGCGATAAATAACGTTGAACGATTTTACATGAGAGAAAATCTTTATAAAAATGCAGGGAAAACGTTTCACAGCGTAAATTGAATCCGCTGCTGTTTTTTAATATTACATGGAGGTTGACCCAGATGCAACGGATGAGCAATTCATGCATACATCCTTTGATCGCGCGCACGTGTTGGTACATTTAAGAACGCTGCCTAGACGTTGCGCAAACGTCTCTGTTCGCGTGGACAGAGAAGGGGACGGAAAGGGAATAAGAAAATCTTCGACAAGCAAAAAGAGAAATGAGTAATACGTGGGGTACGTAAAAATATGAGCGAATGGTTTCAGATTTTGTTACCGAGGGCACTTAAAATTCTTTTGAAAAAATCGGCAGGCCTACTTCGAAACCTTACACATGCACAGACTGATCTTCCAGAGAACGTAGCACATCGCAGACAAACTGTATCCGGTTTCGCCGGAGGCTTTGTCTTTTTTTTTTTACCTTACATTCGAAATGTGTTGCGAAATTTACGAAATACATTGCAAGATAGACGTGGTGGCGGGCTTTTCCAAAGCGAAACGCAATGTCCTCTGTCATACATTTCATTTCAGTAGATGTAACGACTGTCGGGTAATATGAAACACCATCTGACGCAAGCCCTCACATGCTTGAAACGACAGAAGGCCGAGCTGGTTCGTCGCGATCTAAAGCATGCCATTGCTCCAACAAGAACGGAGACACGGATACCTTAGACGATTGCGCGTGCGTCGCGTACCTTCTCTTGTGCGTTCATGGGCATGCAAACACTTTCACAACTGTCGAGGACCAAACAGCGCAAACGTCTCTATTCGTGTGGATATGGAAGGGGGCGGAAAGGGAATAAGAAAAAAGTAGGAAATAGAGGGTGGGTGAAACGCGCACGTACACCAAAGTGTCCATCGCTCATGCACACGAGAAGAATATGCTACTGTCCCACGATTTGCATCTACATCCATACGTGTCATTTTCTTTTTTAAACATCCGCGCCCCGTTTCAACATGCGCATATTATATCATTTGATTCTTATTTTACTCCTCTGTTTGCCATCGAGAAGAGGGCGTCGTTGGAAAATTCCGTAATCGATATACTGTTGAAAGAGTGAAGTTTGTGGAGCATCATTATAGAAAGGATGGCATTGATGAAAAGAAAATTAGAGTAAATGACCTACCTAGGCCGAACGAAAGAAAGTGGCGCGACTGAAGACAGGAAAAATGGCGTAATGCGCCAGAGACCTTGAGAGCTCCTAAGGATGACGTTGCTTCGCCGTAATCTTTTGCTGATGAACGACTTCCGCGAGAGAGGCCTGACCAAGTACTGTGTGAGTGGATCGATTTAGCCATTTAGTCTTCTTCGACAGTAACTAATATATAGCACTGTGAGAAGACGCAGCCTAAACAACACTCTTGTCGCCCAGCCTCAACAAAAAGCCGACTGCTATAGCTCTTTGATCGAGCCATGCACTTAAACAAACGCTTCTGATAAGCTTACCATCCTACTCTTTACTTGCATGCCATATTTTATGTACCATTATGAATCGTAAGTTTTCAACATAATGTGCGACAAAGATTTCAGGGAGACTGACGAGCACGAATGAAGAAACATAACGATGGGCAGCATCTTCATTTCGTGCCAGTAATAGAATATGTATAACAGCACACCGTCGTTTTTTTTATCTGAGAGCCGAGACAAAGAGGCGATAATTAGAGTTATAAGTCTATGTAGCATTTTCATTCTGGAGGTCTTAATCGGTTACTGATGCCTCGTTCGAACGGATTTTATTTAACGTTTCAATTTAGTGTCCTCTGTGTAGGCATATAGGCTTTTGTTACAGTGTTTCATCAAGCTTTCGACTTTGTCTGATTCACTTCGTACCTAGACCGAAAGCAAAAAATTTGCAGTGGCTTAGCTCGGCTATGCCAGGATATATGTAGCGTTAGCAAAGGTTCAGCTGATTATTCTGAGCTTTCCAGATTTCCGCAGCACGTTTAGCGTTCCTCTGTTCATTCTTCTTACGCTGAAGCGCTAATTGCCAGGCAACTACTTCGGGATCCGATGACATAAGCTTCTCGGCTCTTCTGCGCCGTTGAGCAGCATTTGCGCTCTCCTTCTCCATGGCGTTACCCACCTGCAAACGCCAGTCAGAGGCGCTATCAAGCGGCACCAGCGCACTGTCAGACGGCGACTGTACAGCGAAGGCGAATACACCATCTCCCGCTAAAGGGGACCATGAGTAGATGCGAAGCCGGATCACTTGCACGATCGCGTTCCGTTGGCGTTCGTTGGGCATGCTACCGAGCTCGCGTCGTGGAACGCGAAGAGCGACGCTACGCGCGTCGTATCTTCCATGTAGCCTGGTCGTTAATTCTCACAGGGCGAGCGGGGAACGTGGTCGACAGGCGGGCGAGAGGGGGCAGCGTAGGAGAGGAGAGAGAAGGGGAGGGGACGCGCATGCGCTCGAGTTCATCGCGGCGTTGCGCAGGAGAGAATTTCGGCATGTCTAGCCCGCGTTTCAGAGGAAGAGTGGGAATGGGGAGAGGATAGGGGAAGTGGAGAGGGTAATGGAATATGGGAAGGGAGAGGCAAAGTGGAGAGGGGATGGGGAGAGGGTGAGTGGAGACAGGAAATGGGAGAGAGTAGTTGACAGGGGGAATGGTGAGGGGGAGTGGAGAGGTGTGTGGAGAGGGTATGCGCATGCGCAGTAAGGGTGGTCATGCCGCACACCAGCACCGGATTGAGCTCCGCCTTAAGATACTTCGCATCTAATAGCTGCGCGCCGCCATGGCTACGACGTCACCCCTCTCGAATGCGCAGAGCAGCAGCGGCGAGTCTCGCGCGCATGCGCAGCACGGCTCATGATGACCACCGCGAAACCTGCTCTGGCTAGGCAAGTGTAGCTAACGCTACAAAAGTGCAGCAATAACGCGAAAGAACACCGCAGGATAAATATATTCGCTGCCGTTGTTTCTTTACTATCAGGTGAAATCCTTTGCAAACTTAAGAAGACTTCTTAGGATTTCTTAAATTTGCAGTAATATTGTCCTAATTCCATCTCCCCTCAAACTTCGTGAGTAGTCTGGCCTTCACCCGAGTCACGTTATCATAGCGATCGCTTCACCGCGAATGGTCGATGATGACGAAGGAATAGTGTCGAGTGTCGAGTGAAATGAATGTTTTTATTTTAGCTATTTCGCTTTATATAAAGTTATACCCCTGCCACATGCATATAATTTCCATCAGTGAATCTAATGCTTTCATTCTGTACTTGCTCTCACAGGGTGAAAACAAATCACAAACGGCACTTGAATGTGTTGACTATGACTATAGCCTCCTGGGCGATAATTTTGACAGGGGGGGGGGGGGGGGAGAGGTAGATGTCGGAATCTTCGTTTGACATGTGTACAATTATGTATGGTAAGCAGACGTCACACTAAAAGAATACCCTTTACCGCTTTACAGTATATGTCACAGCCACACGACATAAGCCAAGTCAAGCTAAGAGCCAGATAAAAAACAGCATCGCAGACGACAAGACGAATTATGGGGACAGTGCTATTGTTCTTCCTTTGTAATTAATCTATTTTAATTTGTAGACAAGAAAAATGTGACTCATTAACGAGTTTTTGCGTAAGTCCCTGGCGTTGAGACTAGAAGTGATCGGTTTGAAAACAAATGCGAATGAGCTCTCTAAACTCATTATACGAGGGGTAAAAAGTAATAGTAACAGTAATAGTAAAATAAAAAGTAATAGTAAAAGTAATAGTAGTTCGGGCTAGTTGGTTCATAATTAGAACAAATAAAGTAACAGCGCGAATGAAACAAGGACGACAAAGGAACGAAGACCACGGGACAAGCGCTTGTCCCGTGGTCTTCGTTTCTTTGTCGTCCTTGTTTCATTCGCGCTGTTACTTTCTTTGTTCTAAGTAAAAAGTAAGTGCCGATTCTTAATAATTTAACATTTACACGTCACAATAAAGATTTATTTGCGCCGCGCCAACTGTTAATTCTTCGCGAAGGTACTGAAGTAATTGTTCTGACTCAGTAGTCGTCTACTTTTCGGGGAATGCAAATGACAATGTTTGCGAAAATCGTTGCTCCCGCCTATATTGAAGTGCGACCTGTAATTCAATTTTTGCAGGTAAAACGATCATCAGCTTTCCGATTTGTAGGGAGTTATGCCTAGTTTATCTACCTGAATATGAGTGTAGTAAAGGTCAGAAACTTGTGTCTAGACTTCACAAAAGACCGCACAAATGTGCACGTCGAAGAGCGAAGTGGCGTGGCCCAGAATCCAGACCAATGAAACTTTTCAACAAGTGGACTGGGAATAGCGATTATATCGACGACTGCCAGTCTGTGGTCTGTCGGATAAATTTACTCTTGTCGGCCGCACTACAATTTGCACGATTGCAAATGAAGAGCTCAGATATCCCAAAGTGTGTGCAAGGTGGGTACCAGAAATGCTTACCGGCCAACTCAAACACCAAATAATTCCCAGGCGGCGAACTTCTATGCAGAGGGACAAAAGAAACTGGTGCAGTGGTACGGAAAGTGCTTAGAAATTAGCGGTGATTTTGTACAAAAGTGAAGCAGGCATGATTTGTTGTAAATTATATTACCTGCCATCTGAAGAGGCGCATATGAGACACCTTATGTGCTCACGATACAGAAAACAAAGAAAGACACCGTGACATTTATCAAGACTAAAGCCTTAGATGCTTCATCAAACACGAAAATTGGCACGCGTCCCGCGTTGGCATGTCAACACGAGTGAAGCAAAAAAAACCATCATGACGTCACATATCGTCAAAATTTGTGACGTCATTATGATGTCACCGTGGCGTAACGTAACGTCACATGATGACGTCATCACTTGTCATCGTAGCTTTGTCAAAGGTGGGCCGATCGCGGAGGCAGTGCAAGACCAGGAGACGTGCATCCGACCCTTGAGGCACTGGAAAAGCACGTTAGGTGCAGAAAGTTTTCGGAGGGGGCCGGGGCAGGATTAATACACCGACTTAGAAGAAGAAAAAGATGGATTTCGCCGTCCAGTCGTCTTAGGTGAATGCATACGGAACCCTGTGAGTTTAACTATTTTTTGAGCTGCATGAAATATGCAGCTCAACCGTGGTAGCTCTACCATTGTAGTTTAGCGGCTTATGTATTCAGCTGCTAAGCTCGAGGACTCGGGTTCAATACGCGGTCACGGCTGCAGCACCTCAATGTGGCCGTACTGCAAGAACACCCGCATACTTAGAATGAGGTGCACGTTAAAAATTCCCAGGCGGTAAAAATTAACTCGCAGTCCCACACTATGGCGAGCTTCATATTCATACCCTGCTTTTGGACCTTGGGGCCCCAGAATGGAAGTGAATTCGATTTTGTATCAAGTACAGCTTTTACCGCAGCTTGCACGCGATGGTTGGTCGGGATAGTGCTGCTAATAGAGGTAGTGTTTACGGTGGTGTCAACGAAATCACCGAAGTTTTAAGCCCCATGAATTGATTCGCTGCTATCATGAGTGGGAATAGTGTTCTCATCAAACGCATGCAACAAAAAGAATTATACAATACAAAGAGTTCGCTACAAAAAAAAAACAAGAAAACAACAAGAAAGAAAACGCTTTTTGTATTTTTTTAGTGACAGAAAAAAAAAATAAGTTCATCATGTTTAGTCAAGTTTCCCAAAGTGAAATCACAGCGATGCCTTGCCGTATGTCTCTTGTATTTAAATCAATAACATATGACACGTTTTGCAATGATCCCTAATTTACGCGCAATAAAAGGCCGATTTCTTTGTTATTACCGGCAAAACGAAAACGATCACTAGGAGATGTCATCGACTTACAACGCGACGAGCATGCTAACTTTTCATTTTAATGAATGAATTAGCATTAATAAACAATATTTCATTATCCCTCTTGAAAGGCGTGTTTTAAAATAAATTACTTACTGCGAAGCGCTACTGAACGCTCACGAAAGCAACGAGAAAACTAAAAAACTTTTGATAAGTGCGCATGAATTATTATTAAAGGAGAAACTAACTTCAAACTTTTCATTTGTTTTTTTCGGATAAGATTCTTCGTGAAAATGGAATTCATTTCACACGGGACACCCCCCCCCCCCTCGAGAATGTTTGCCCAGTGCTGAATACGGAATTATTTATGACCTGCACATACAGCGTGGGGTTTGTTTATATTGCCCAAGAAGCAATACTTCAAACCTCATAAACGCAAAAGTGGGAATGTTCATTTCTTGGATCTGCATTATAAGTAAACAACTCCGCTGCTCTAGCTCGCACAACTCGCAATTCTCACTGAAGCTTGTTGGTACGGGGAACGCACATGCGCACACATGCACTTCGTGTGATGAGGGATTTCGATTGCGGTTTTGTGTTTATTTTTTACGAGCTGAAAGTTCATGTTATTTTGCGCAATGCGTGACGAACGCAGTAGTTGCTGGTAACTTTAGTTGGATTCCAAATGAATAAAGGCTATCAAAAAGAAAATTTGCCTCACCAATATTTTCGTAAGATATCGAGTCTGATGAAAAAAGTCTAGACTCAGAAAGTCGCTTCCTTACTTCTAACTGCGCCATGTCTTCTCCAAGAAAGGAAGGTATTTTATGGCGTTTTTAAGGTTCAGATATTTTTAAAATTCATGCTTCAGCAAGCTCCTATGTATAATAAGCAGCCACGCATAGAAACATAAAGAGTAAAGAAATGCGAATCGAAGCGGTGAACTCAATAAAAATTAGTGGAATTAACTATGCACACTTAAGCGCTTGTTTACTTTCTCTTTGTTTACTTACAATTTTTCTATACGGTCTTTAACTCAACAGCTGAAATATCATATCCGCAGTCCTAAATATGTCCCGCAATTCACACTGTTTTGATAACTCATTTTATTTCAGACTCGTCAATTCTGGAGCTTTGTGCCTGAAAGTACCTTAGTCGTTCGTGTTCGAAAAAGTACTAAAAAAGTCACAGTTACGCCACGAGGTCGAAGCAATGAATGCGATAGCAAGAAAATGGAATGTCACAGGAAGAGCAGCAAGCAGCTAGAAGCTTGCTGCGCACTGCTCAAGCACAAAGGACGCAGGAAAAGAAAACACACAAGGCGAGTGCAAACTAACAATTGTCACAGCTCGACACTTGCAGCGCGCTCCTCAAATACAAGAAAGCACGCACGAAAAGAACGCACAGGTATACATTGGGCGAGCGCGAACTATCACATTTTTACTTCAACTAAGCCCAACTTTGCCTCTTCTAGCAAGCAGATCACCCCTTTAGCAAACGTGGTCGCTGCAGCGAGCGAAGTGACCTTCGTGTGGTCTAAAGCTTCAAGGGAAACTTTGCGGTGAAAACACAAGACGTTCGAAACTCCCCTCAAGAGATAATTACGCGAACACGGTCGACCACGCCATGTATGTCAAAGTACAAGTCGAAGGCGCACATTCCAACTCCGGCGAAACATTAGACAGTTTTTTAAATTAGGGACCCAAGAAATATGCGAGCCGCCAGGACGCATGCGCAGAACGCAAGCCACTCTCTGACTCTTGCGCTCGCATTGTCCCAAGACCCTGCAGCGCCTCCCTCAAGAGAAGAAAATAAAGACGGCGCTTGGCAGTGGCGCGTGAAGCCACGGCTCGTGTTCCCTGCGGGTGTCGATTCTAGTCACTAAGATAAAACTTTATTAGATGTGAAGCATCTTATGGCGAGTGCAAACCGGTGGTGGTGGTGGTGGTGGTGGTGTGTGGCGTGCCCACCCTTACTGCGCATGCTCCGCTCCTCTCTCCCCCTTTCCTTTCCCCCTCTGAAACGCGCTTTCGACATGCCGAAACGCTGCTTCGCATCGCCGCATGGTCCCCTTTAGCGGGAGATGGTGTGACGTTTGGCTCTAGTTGGTACATATTCATAAGGCTAAAATTACAGCGCAGACGGACTTCTTTGTCCTTCTTACTTCTTCTTTACTTCTTTCTCCTTGCATCCATCTGAATATATTTTCATGTCTTCGCCTATCTAATACGCTAGCATCCTTGCTACACGTTTTGGTTTAGAGCTGTTGTTGTGTGCGCATGTGCGTTAAGGTTGCCTTGGGCTTATATATGCATTGGCGTATGAAAGAATCGAGTTGTTAGTAAGCGCTTGTGTCGTGCGTTTCTTTTATTCGAGGGTGTCTTGTGCGTTTCCGCTGTAATTTTAGCCTCAGGATTCTGGTCACAATGTAACATACATACTGTGATTCTGGTTCAGCCGTCTCGTTTCTTCCCTCCTTTGGCATAAGCTTACAAGAGTGAAAGCGTTCCCACTAGCTCTCGCCACCACAAGCCATGCGACGCACTTGATTTTCCCTGGCCGACTGGCCACGAGTGGCGTGGCGCTACAACCCCAAAATGGAAAACTAGCACGAGTCGCCAGCGATACGACGAAAACGCAGCGCGGGCGACGATGCACCATTGCGCGTGTCTCGCATAATGTTCATTTCGCCACATGTGGCGTCCCCTGCGTTTCACCGGGCACCGCATGCGTTTGTATTCTGCCATTAGGATCCTGAAGAACGAATGAGGCATGGCGTAATTGACAGTGGAGGCCGGTTAACATTAGTGAGTCTAACGGCGATCCATTATCATTATCTATTGGGAGAAATCTGATACCATATAGATCTGCCGGGAATTCCTTCTTGATTGTACTCTGTAGTAGGCTACATCCCAAAAGTGCAAGCCCTCCCAGCAATGCAAGAAAACATGGGCAATAGTTTCTGGCTTATTACAGATAAGGCAGTCTGAGCCCCATGGTAAGAAAAAACCACGCTCCTTAAGAAATACCTTTACATGCAATTTGCCTGTATGAAGCTTAAAAAGAAGGACTTCGTGGAAGGAGCCACTTGCATTCTTTTAACCCTTTTTAGCACGTCCTGCCCTTGGCCTCTACTGTGCATGACCCTCTACACAGGGACAGGTAAAATTGTATCACACACTCCTTTGTACAGCTTTTTGCGTGCCACGGAGAACAGGTACTCATTAGAAAATCTAACAGACAAAAAGCGAATACTTAGAATCACCTCCTTGAGATACCCGCAGACAGCGCCATTCATGTGATCTGTACCAACTACATATCCAGGTAAAACCCTTATCGGCCTCAGTTGGCACACCGTGCGCAGGAAAGGGTCACTCACATTACGGAAAAAGAACCTGTTTATGATTTGCCGTATCAAAAGATGTGGCAGTTCCAGACCTCCTTTCTTGCCCGTATGGCGGGATTTCACCGCGATCCAGACGCAAGGCCCCCAAGAATGTTCTCTAGATAGTGCATGTCGAAATTTGTTGAATTACAGAAAACGCAGGAGTTTGTACCTGAGTGGTTATCGAGGGTGGAACCCTTGACAGTGCTCAAGGAATTGATGTCCGTCCAGTAGGACTGACTCCATTTGTTGTTATTTCCTCTATGTGCTTCATGATGTATTTCATGTCTGGAAACAGGCAATAAAGCAAAAAAAGGGCGTGACTTAATTGTCTAAGGCAGCGCGCTGCGGAGAGAGGGGTCGCAGGTTCGAAACCACGGTCGAGCGCATCGGAATGTTTTCCGATGCGCTCATTTACATACATATACATATACATACATATAAATATCCGTGGCATCGCGGTGACGGCAAAAATCCACCGAGAGTGTTCATATAATTGCTATCGCAATAAAAGAAAACCCTCATCCCTAAGATAGTAAATGACCGAGTATTACGTTCTTGAAATACCGCTGCCTCTGTTCTCATCGCGCTCCACGCTGTGAAGTGATTTCAGTGGCTCTTGCGAGATGACATATCAGCAGCGTTTTTCTCAATTGTTCTTGTAAAATCTTCAATTTCTGAAATTGAAAACCAGTTCTTCTAAATTCTTCGTAATTTCGCCACATCGCATCTGAAATTAGCACTGTCCGTTTCTTAATTTTTTTTTCTTTATAACATTTCTCGTTAATCTTTCTTTCTCTAAAAGCTTCGATACCAAAAGTCTTGCTAGAGACAAAATGAGCAAGGCTGCGAAAATAGCTTGATCGCTGTCACCGATCTGTACCGACTATCAAGGCTGCATCCACAAAAACCGCGGTTCCATCAGCTTTCTTGGTGAGGCGAGCCTGAAAGCTGCCACAAAACGAAATAGCCTCCTAGTAAATGTGAGGCTAACTTCGTTCCCACTAGAAAGCAAGAAAATGAATCGAGAGTACAGTACAGTTTTGATGTAGCAACCGAAAGACGTCATCAGGGAAAAACGTCGTCAGCTGCAGGCACAAATGACCCCGCTTCCCGACTGTCATCGCTGGGACAATGTTGACTAGAAGGGGTGCGTAGGAGGACACAGAAGCTGCATTTGTACGGAAGGTGACCTTCAAAATGGGCGTTCGTGGGTGAAGATCGAAAGGAATGACTGGACGGTGAGGAAGTGAAATGAACAAATTGGATTACAGTAATCTTACCTCTGATCGCCGTTGCCAGTTACTCCTGCCCCGATGTCTTTATTTATACAAGAACGAATGAGTCAACCGAGAGCCGCTAATGAATCATCAGACAGCTTTCAAGTCCGTCGGGGTCTGTGGACCTCTGGTCCTTTAGTCATAGCAGATATAAAAAAGGAAGTCCTCGCAAAATACTAAAGAGGACAAGGGATCGACGAGAAAAAAATAATTTAAAGCGTTTTTATGTTCATGGAAACAGCCGAGGCTACGGAAATTTTCTTTCTTTCGTATCTTTTTCAGAATCTGTTTCCAGTCAATTAAACAACCTTGCCGCTAAAAACAAATAGTCATTTTAAAGACGTATCAACTGCAATAGCGTTCATTAGAGCACGAAGCTAGAGCTTATGAACGGGGACCAAGCATATTTCATGCTGAAACGATGGTCTCGATACAGCCCGCTAAAATGTCGAGAGAAGATCGTCACACAAGCAAAACTGCAAAAATATGTGCTCATCAAAAACACAATTCTAGCTGTCTTTCCTGTGGCAGATTCGTCGATGCATAAAGCTCGTAACAAGTGAGATGTTTTGCCCGAATTGGCAGGCTGTCAAGTTTATTCGACAGCATCACCAAACTCCGCATAAAATTACGAGCTGATTTCGTAATGTGTGGCAGAACTACAGAGGACGTGTTAGCTTCTAATACATTAGCTACCAGCGCTCTTTAATGCATCGCAGCTGCATAAATTTGAAAATGGGCATTTTTGCTGACAATATGCCTGTTTAGAAAAAAAGCATCAACTGGCGGACTGCAAGATGAAAAATTGTGAGTTCTCACGAATTCGAACCTTTCTGTTTACGTTGAGAAGAATGGAATTTATTTCTCCAACACTATCAAGACTGCATTAGGAGCGAAAAAAGGTGACGCAAGGGAGAGAGCAGGAGGAATCTTAATATTTGAAATCTGGGCATTTCTTTACCCGTAATATAGAGCAGGAGTTCTAGATTCTTAGTAGTGCTCATTGGACGAGATGTTTCTATTTTTTAATTCCCCGCCAAGTTAAGCCCTGAAAATGTCAAGAACGCGTTCAACTTCCTCTCCCAATAGTGATTAATGATTTGAATGGCGAAATAATATTACAATCAATGCGTATGCATAAGACGCACGCGAGCTTCAGAAAACCATATATCTGTAGATTTCATCTGAGAAGCAGATGGAGATCGATTGTCGGTCGTTCTTTGGCTGCGCCGAAATAGTATGGGCGACGACGCGGGCTAATATTTAAATGAAGTTTTGAGCCTGAGGTGCCGCAATATTGGTTTTTGCGCCAGCACGCTCCCAGTCCGCATTATATAAAATAATTTAGTTTCCTTTAGATTGCCCATGCTGGGCCGCCGTTATGACACTCGAGAAATTAATAAAGAGCAATATTCAACAATGCGATCACTTACCATGTTTCTGATGTTTCCGTTTTCTATGAACGCTTTGTTGCAAGCTTTTCAATATCACGATGAATGTAATCCTTTGCTATAAAGACACGCCCTCGCGGCTTCAGGTGCAAAGAAATATCAATGCCAACGTCCAATACTGAATGAACCACAGTCACATAGATTTCTAAAGTCCTCGCAAAATGTCGAGTTGGACCAAATGATTAACGAAGATAGAGCCGACTAACTTGATGAACTAAACGATAACAGCAGCTGGATGAAACGGGCAAGTATGACTTAATAGGTAGAACACTGCAAAGCTCTTTGTTACATATATTACAAACAGAGCACAGAAGTGCGTCTACGCATTGTTTTCTTCAATTATCTGCTCCTTAGCGTGGTCGTCTACACCGCAAGAAAGTTATCAGGAGGAAAATTAGGGTACTTTTGTACTTCTCTCTTTTAGAGTACGCGATATTTTTTTAACTGAAATATGTTTGTGCGCAATGTGTTCAATAGGCAGCGCGGGTGGCGCTACACAGGGTGTTTTATAGTGAGTAAACGAAAATTATTTGACTTCTCTTTCATGTTGCTCAGCAAGTTAGAAGTTGAGACAATGAAAAGTATACAACACACAAGCGCCCCCACTAAAAAAGTCGGTATTGTAATTCAAAGTAGCAAGACCTTTCACATTATCATGGTGTTGCTTAAATTATCTATTTGTATGTCGAACGCATCCTTTATGCTTTTTATGTTACTGCGAGAAGTTTTTTGTGTAAGCGTGTACGTGCGTGCCAGTTTGTATGCGTGTGTGCGTGTGCGCGCGTGTGTGTGTTCCCCTTTTTCTTTTTCATGCGGTGTTTTACTGTCACTGCGCTGTTTGACAGTTTTTAATCGCCCTGCTCTGTTTGCTACTTGCGTTACTGTGAGAAATTTCTGTGTTATATATTCGACCCCTTCAATAGCCGGCGCCTCGTTTGTGTGCCAGCATCTCATCACAATAAAAGAAAAAGGCCTTTCTTGCCATTGGAGAGCCTATCCAATGACAGCCTGACACAACGGCGTTCGGCGTTCAAACGTATTCACGTTTCTTTCGTTGAACAAGCTAAGGCACTCGAGGCTTGACAGAGGCATTCTCATGCTAAATACAACCCGCATCCGTGTTTTTCTTCGGCGCCCTTACAATTCCTGTGCGCAGTCTTTGTGTGTAAAGGAATTTTAGTGTGAGCAATTTTCGACGCCTGCATGAATGCACTCGCGAAACGCATAGACTTCCATTCGAGTTCAGGACAATGGATAGCTTTAGAGCGCCTCGTGAAACAGCTTAACTTTGCTTAAGCGCAAGTGAATGCTCTATTTTGTAAATTAAGCCGAACTCGTTCGTGTTTTCTTATCCGAAGTTAATTGATTTGCTGCAACTCTGTCGCTTGTACGGAAGCGCAGGGTTGTTTCTGTACAGCTGCGTGTTTTGGAAACTCTCAAAACTCGGCAACTCTTTCACGTAGCAAAACAACAATAATTTAACTGCTTGTAGCGTTTATGAATGCTCCTTCGGTGTGAATGAAAGCATAACAAAGAGGTATCAGGCACTGTTTGCGCCTTAAGCGTAGTATGACCAATCGCTGTGAACTGTATGCGCATTGCATGTGGAATGCAAGGCCTTGGGGTTGCCTTAAGCTTTTAAATTTGTGGGTAGCTTTCTTTCTATGAAGTTATCTAGCTTTATTAGCACTGGACTGCCCATCAGACCTAGAATTGCCGTAGACGTTCTGGTCTATGACGTGCTGCTGCAGTTCAAATGAAAATACAATACGGCGCGTGTGGGGGGGGGGGGGGTGCGATGTTCAATTCGGTCAAGTAGCCTGCGGCAATGACCACTTCACGCGAAAAAAAAAAGTTAATAGGCTCCGATGACCACAGCTAACGAATTACCTGTAAGGGAATACGCGACATCGCTGTTTTTCTCTAATTTTGCGCGTGAAAGACATTGTCATCTGGTGGAGTTCGACATAAAGAATGGCTGGACATGTGTGGCTGCGGAGGCTCAACGCGTCCAGTCAGAAGCGGCGCATAGCAGGGGTGCTATCCTGGACACTGTCAAATTCCGCCATCTTGTCAAATTTCGTAATGGCGGCATTTTACGCCAATTGAAGGGGGCGTAGCAGCCTTCGGGCCAATCAGACTTGACCAATGGCAGAATTTGACAATGTCCAGAGATAGCACCCCACGTTCGATAACCAAGACAGACTGCGCTAAAACACAGCTAAATTGTCCAAAAGTAGCCACTCGCTCCAACAATATCAATTCCGAGCAACGAGTTCAGAAATGAAGAGTTTAGAGAAGTTGTGTTAAATCGAGAACATGCACCAAACTTGATTCAGCGAACAATATTACAGGGCTGTAGTAAACGTATAGGCTGTAAATCTTGGACGTGACTTTTGTTTCCTGCCACTTAACGCAAAAGATGACGTAACTTCAGTTACGGCTTCACTCTTAACCAGATCCCGCTTAAAGTGCTAGTTATAGCGAAGAAAGCGGTATTTTTTCGTCTGGTTTCCTGAATTCAGCCAGCATTTAACCAGAACCTGAATTAGAGTAGGCTATACACTTGCAGATTATGGATTTAAAATGTAATAGTGCAAGTTGGTCGTAATTTACCTCCCAAAACCACGATACGATTATGAGGGACGCCGTAGTGTATGGCAACGAAAATTTCGACTACCATGAGTTCTTTAACATGCGCCTAAATCTAGGTACAGGGGCCCCTAGCATTTCGCCTCCATCGAAATGCTTCCGCCGCGGCCGGGATTCGATCCCGCGACCATAAGGTGGTTATGGTGGAGGTAGCGGTTATGGTGGAGCACCATAACCGCTGAAACACTGTGGTGTGTAGTTCAAAATATATTAGAAATCAATTGAATGTAAAATTATTATTTATACAAGAAGCAAGCCTTCCTCTTTCGTTCCTCAGGTGGCCTTTGGTAGATAACTGTACAAAAAATCACAGATTTTTATTGCAATCTTTTCCTTTTATTTTGAGTTGCAAAAGGCTGCGTCTCAAAGTAAGAGAGAAAGAAAGAAAGACGTAGTGCCCCATTTCCGGAATCCAATTTGCTACGGCTGCTGCGCGCAATCGCTGCGAAGACGCAGCGCCGACCGGCGTTTCGATGTCGAGAGCGGCGATTAAATTTTCTCCAGGACTAAACGCGCCGACACAGAGAAAACGCGTCAGCTGTGGCAAAGCAAAGAGAACAGTACGAGATCCGCAAAATGGCAGGTCCTTTATTTCTATCGTCTGATCCAATATACTCACGGCCGCTTTTCACGACTAAACACTTTTTTACGTGCCCACGGGCGGCACCTCCAGAGTTTGGACAAATGTGTTATTGCAGTGGCTGGCGCCAGTTCTAATATCGCTTGCGTTGTGGCTATACTTTTCCTCTCTCTCTCTTTTTTTGACAATTCGTAGCAATGGGGCAGTTGTAAAATAACGGAAAACGCTTTGCAGGAAGAAAGTTTTGTAAGTTTTGCTAGCAAAGGCCGGAGGAGGGCCGCAGCAGTATCTTCTTCCGCTGTGCATTTACTTCGTGTCTTTTTATATCTTTGTGTGTGGCTTCTTTCCCAGTTCAGTCATCCCCGAAGTGCAATAAACCGTCCTCTTGATCCGGTTGGCCGAGGATGTGACGGGAAGGCGAATAAGCTCGCGCGAAAAAAACACGAGAGGCAAACTTTTGGAGAACAGCAGCTCAAGGAAGCGCTTCTTCAAACAAACGCACCCGGGAACCACGCGTACGGAATCGCATTCTCGCATAATGCGGGCCTCCTTCACTCTACACGGTTACGACCCCCCTGGGCGACGACCACTTCTGTGCAGCCAGCTATTGTTGCCAGACGGATCCCGTTGTTCCCTTAAGCGCTTCTTTTGAATGCGCCTTTGCATGGTTTATTTGTTCTTATTTCTTGCAGCTCCAGTACCACGTCTAAACCCATTTTGGAATGACGAGACGTGGGCAAGAAAACAGATAGGGAAAGAAAACAAATGTGCGAAAGAAAAGGAGATACGATTTGCTAAATTTTACTTCAAGGACCCTACGAGTGCAAATATAAAAAAAAAACATTACGGCAAAAATTAACATCGTAAAAATACCGCGGATAAAGGCGCATTGTGCGCTTTAGTGCTTTAAATATTTTAGATGATTCGTAAAGACCAATAGCATAACATTTGTTCCCAATACGTTGAGTTAAAAAATTAATAATTGCGAAAGATGAAGTAGTGAGGCATAAGCAACCTCACGCTTCGCGAACTGCTCCCCGCCGTTTCCTTTTCTGTGCATACCAGCCGCTAAAGGTGGTGTATGGCTAAAGTACCCGCTGGGCGACAAAGGCGCGAGTTTTCAATGGTAGTGAGCAGTATTCTATTGTGTTGTTGGCATACAAAGTCATGTCCACGAAGGTCAATGCAGGTAGCAATGAGGCTATATATATATATATATATATATTGTGATGAAACTCAATGGAATTGTCTAGCGTATTTCACACACAGCGACTTAACCGGACTATGTAATTGCAGAAGTTGGATGAAGGGGATCAAATAACTTACGCAGCATTGATATCCAGGCGTGGAATTTCGCAAACGGCCGAATCTCCCCGGGAGCACTACGAATCGTGATGGCAGGTAGCAAAACGTACGAAAAACATGCTTACTTAAAAATGCACACCCGCTCACACGTCCACCTCGCCAGGAGAAAGAAATAATAATAGCAGGGCACACGACGTGGCTCGAGGGTTCGCGGACCGAGTGACGACCGATAGTACGTCTGGCACATTAGTGTCTCCCACGAACGAGGTTGGAGACAAATAAGAATGGGAGGATCGTATCGCGAGATTTAATGATATCACACAACCCTACAAATTCGAAACGTGCGTTTTTCCCACCACCTCACAAAAAGCTAAGCAAAAAGCAGTATATCGACTGGCGGTGATTACAGACCAGGACTTATCCTAACCTGGTGATCTCACGCCTCATTCACCTTGACTTATGCAAGACAGATAAAAACAAGAACTGTGGTTCTAGAACCATTCTGGAGTACATACCTTGGGAATGTCGAGGGATAACGTATAATACTGGGGTTGCAGCCTCTAGCGATGGCCTCCGCGCGCGCTGCGTGACTTTGTTGAACAGCTCTGCCCTTGAAGATCAACTTTGGGCTTTTCAGCGGGCCGAGCACGCAGTCAGGACTCAAGAACTCCTGGCCGTCACCTAGGCGGGACTTTATGTCAGTCCCACAGACTAGCAGGACTTTTCATAAAGTTCTTTGTACGTATGTATAATTCAATATTCCTATAAAGGTTAGCCGATCTGTAGAAACATTCATAACCGTCGTTCATATCCTCTCCATATAGCCTAACCTCTCCAGTTATTCATAACCTCTCCTTATATACATTTAATAAAAAGGATTAATTTACATTTCAGGCACTAGCCCATACATTTATACAGTTGCTTCATTTATTTGTGCGATCGCCTGAAGATTTCAGACAGTTGAACTACCGCCACAACAGCATTGCGGCCCTTGCACGCTCTGCTACGGTACGTTGCGGGTCAAGGGCCCCAAAAGTACCTGAGACGTCTAGGTCTGTTTGCTCAGTCTTCCGAAGTAACAGGTTAAATCACGCTGTCCATGGCTACGTCCAAGAATGATGTAATTGTTCACTTGAACTCAGTAAAGTACGTAACGAGACATTTATATTACACCTTTAATATGTGTGGGTCACATGGTGATATCTAAAATTCCTCTAGCTGAGCTATGACGTAGTCACTAATCACTATAGACCAGCTCCCTCTCGGAGAAAACAATATATTTATCTTGTTTTATGGTTGGCCACTGGGCTGCAGGGTAGCGAAGGACATATTATTGAATGAGATGAAAGAATAATTCGCAGTTTCATTCGGACTACCCAGCAGCGATGGGGGAAGCATGAGTTACCTGATACCTAACAGAAGCGGAGCAGTTCAACCTTTTCCACTCCTGTTTTCTTTATGCTATGTATTTACGTCTTTCGCGCCTTACGTCGTTAAGCTGGGTCGCAGTGTGTCTTGGAACGCTGTGCTAGATGTTCCGTAGCGCATGCTGAAATTCGCTGTTTCTTAGCTTGAGCTCTCTGCAACACTTTTTCAGCACGATCCGAAAACGCTGCCGATCGGTAGTCGATGCTCCTGAGGACACGCGAGCCAAACATTACAGCGCAGCACGCGGCCTGGAATTTACAGTTAATTTTAAGGTCACCTAGGAATTATTCCCTCTTCTTTCTACAAATGATGTCATATACCCAAATGACCGTGCCATATACCCAAATTGACGGCCATTCACTGATTTGTGCGTCGTGGGCAGAATAGTCACCGAGGCCGTCGTGGGAGGCCGCCACCTGCTCCCGCGCGCGCTTGAGATCACACTTAAAGTAAGACGCGTGTTCGAAGTAAACAAAAAGATAAAGTACTCCAGGTCATGGCACGAGCGTGGCTTAGCTTCTTTCCCCCGTGCCATCCCTCCCTGCTTAGCTTCCAGCGCACTCGTCGGGACGAGAGAAGAGAGAAATCGATTACAACTTGCGACATATATCTTTAACTTGGCTCGTACTTGACGAATTTTAAACATTTTTGCGGCGGTCGATTCGCGAGGTAATAAGCTTCTTTAACACAACCGTTCGATGATTAATTGGAAAAGTGTTGCAGGGCCCCTTTAAGAATGGGCGTGTCCGTCTGCGTGGAAACCAAAGTTCGTGCTGCATTTCGCAGCAATAACGTCTTTACTTCTGCAGAACTGCTTAATGTGTGAAGCGAACAGAAGAGAAAGCGTTTTTGCTCCTCTGGCCAATCTTACTTTAAGACACGAAATAGGATTATTTTTAGGCAGCCATAAAACGCTTTACTTTAACTCTGAATTTCCTGCAGCAACAAAGAAATACGACAAAGCAAGTCACTGAATTTCGAATGTATGAGATGCGTAGGCCTTATTGAATCTTCGCAGCATCATGGTAGTACTACCTATATAAGTGCAATATATGCCCATTGACCTTCATAAATATGTGGGCAAAGATGCCTGTAAAATATTGAACTACACGCGTAGTTTCTGCAAGTACAGTCTGACTACTGCGATGTTTTGTTTCTCATCAGTATTCCCGAATTTATGAATCCATGATTTGCAATTGGCGCTCCACAGAGCACACGGACACGATTGAACATAAATATCGGCGACACAAATTTTGCTGACTCGGCTGCTGCCATGATGCGACGCGTAAACACGTGACAAGAAAAGAAAGCTTCAATTCGTTCACGTGGAGCACGCTGCCAGAACGACGGCGCGTAATTCAAAAGCAGCTGCCGGGATTGGGTGCTCTACCAACCTGCGCGATACAGGCGCCCGATGCTCACTTACTAAGCAGCAGACAACCGCAAATCGTGTTGCTTTGCCCTTTGGTGGGTGCCGAGGAAGCCACACGCATGATTTGTATTTGCTGTCGTTCGTTGATCTTTTTTATGCGGCGACAGAAGAGAGGCTTACCTTCGGTCGTGCATTGAAGCTGCAACAGATGTCGGCTACACGATAGTCTCATTGCAAATCGCTGACAACGATGTGCTCCCCCGAATTCATTTTTTTTTTCGTTGTTGTATTCATCCGTTGCATATTACTCCTTTCTTCTTTCTTCTTTACAGTGTTTCTGTGTTCGTAACGATGTTTTGTGCAACCTAAACAGGAAATACTTTCCTGTAAACAGTTTGGTTGGGTCTAGGCTCAGTCTAGGGTCTTTTCTGTCCCCTATGTTCTTGACCATGCCGAGTAGCGTCTACGCACTTATATATGTGCGGGGTAGGCTTGTCTGAATCCCATTAGAAAGCCTTCACTTTCTCTTGTTAAATACATGCCAACTTAAATTGTGACAGCAATGAATAGCAACTTGGCTGCGCGACGAAGGTGCTGTAGAATAACCAAGTCTAAGGCTCTTGTCATGTCATTCGTGTAATACGCTCTTAATAAGGCCCTGGTTAAAGGCTGTGTATATCCAAGAAACCAGACGAAAAATTTCCGGTTTCTTGGCTATACCTAGCACTTTTATGGGGTCTGATTAAGAGTGTACTCGACAAGTCGTCGTCTTCATAACCTAGCTGTTGGTGCCGAGCACTATCATTGTTTCGTTGGGCATTGTGTCAAAGATGCCAAGCACCTCCCGTAAAAATCGGTATGCCCTCGACCCACTCCAGTGAAACTCACTCTGTCAGTGCTTGCGGAAATAGGGGCAGTATGTCTGTATTTCCGTCCGCATTGCCCAGGAAGCTTAGGCGCTCTACTCGGCGAGCTCTCTAGCATGGCGGAAGCACCCGTTAGTAGAAGCGGTCGCGCCTGCGCATTTGACGCATGCTCACTGGAGCACCTGTTTGCTGACTGAGCGGTACGAAGAGCAGGAAGCGCTCTAATAGGACTGTCAATTAGGCATCTCCTCGACTTCTTGAGCTATCAGTTTGATCTAAAGCCCGGCAGAGCGAAAAGAGAGAGAAGCAAGAAAAGGCAGGGAGGTTAACCAGATGCACTTCCGATCTGCTACCCTACTCTAGGGGAAGGGATAAAGGGGCGCAAAGAGGCAGAAGAAAACAGAGATATCGGCAGAATCACGCGCGCGAACTTGTGGGAGCACAAGTATGCAGGCGGTTGCACATACCTACTGACTTCGTGTGCGTCAGTAACGCTTTCGTTGCATTCTGCACCTTCAAAACACATGTCCACGGTCCTAGAATGTTGGCTACAGAAAGTGACCTTGAGTCCAGTTGGTTCAGAAGCACCCAGAGTGGGCATCGCTGTCTGTCATAACGAGCGCGGCTGGCGGATTGGCGTCTCTGTTATTCTCGGAAAGTAATGCTATAATAAAGGTAAAAGATTTTGTTTATTTAGTGGTTGTCTTTTTCTTGTGGAAGCGCTTACCGAGGCGCTGTCAACTGTATAGCTGCCACGCGCAAGGCGCATCACACGCGCGTGATCTATTCGCACAGCCATGGCATCGCACTCGAATTCGGCTTTGTCGGCCGGCTCTCCCTCGAGCGGGTCGATGGGCTCGCCTCGCCTAGCGGGCACTTCGGGAACCGAGCGCGGGTCCTAGCCCGGCGCGGCGTCCCTCGGTCTTTCATTTCGGCAGGCGGCGGTGGTCGCGACTGCTCCTCGCGGCCCCGCGTTTCACACGCGTGCGCCCGCCGAGTATGCGGCTTTCCGGGATTGCCTGCTCCTTGCCGGGCGATTCCGGCGTCGCTCGCCTTCGTTGATTTCGCCGTACAACCGTGGTCGACAACGCTGAAGACAAAGGATAGGGCCTCGTTACTGCCCAGAAAACATTGAAACTGCACAGCTAGTTCGTCCTCTCTCTGCACACACGTCTGTGTTGTTTATAATTGGAGCCATGCGACTGGGATACTGTGGCATCGTGAAGTCAGCTTCCGCCGTTGTGGCTGTTTGGATGCTCTTGTGCATCGTCGGTGAGTGTCGTTATGGATAATATTTTGCACAGCCGATTGTAGAGGAAAAAATTCCGTCTTCTACTTAAGCTTAAAATAGAATTCATTAAAACAAGACTTACGCAGGATGCGTGTTGATTAGAAAGTACGAAGAAACACACTCAAAAGTGATGACTACTCATCGTTAGACGCTACCACGCCGGATGCTCAGTGGCTGTGGGTTTCTGTATGCTAGGCATGAGGTTCTGTGTTCGTTACCCAGTCGCGTTTGCTATGTTTCAGTAGTAGGCGCCTTGAACAGATTAAGGCTCGCATGCGCGTGCTTCTCACGCATCGTATTTCAGGCACGAGTGATCAACGAACAGGGGATGATAACGAACCTTATAACTATAAGCTAGTAGCACTATTATACTATACTATAAGCATGTAGCACGGTTCATGGCCAATGTTTCCTTTTTGAACATCACGCTGAATCAATTTGTGTATCGGTACTAAACGAATGCGATATATCTTGCTGAAGCAGTTTCAGTAGTAATATTCGCCGCGTAAAAATACACAAATATATTATTTATCGCAATTTGTGTAAGCGTAGAGCAAGATGGCCAGATTCACTCACTAGTCAGAGAACCTTTTCTGAAAAAAAAAAAACTCTCAAAATGAATCGCATGCAGTAGCACTTCTCAGAGACGTCCTAACGTAACTGTTACAATGATGTCCAAAGGAAATGGACTCTGAAGTTATTGTTATGAAATAGCGCTTGGGGGTGCTCATTCTCAGTAGAGCCGCCAAGAGTAACCCACATTCTTATTTTCATGAATGTAAGAAAAGACAAGACCAGAAGCTCTTAATATGTTGACGTGCACTACAAATTGAATATCTGGCAGGGCCAAATAGGGACCCTGCGAACTACTATCCTCAGTCAAATTAATGTGCCTCTATTAAGCTACAAGTATTGATTTACAGTGAGTATTTCGTCACTCTTTCTGGGCTGATAATGAAAGTACAAGCTGTTTTGAAGCTCCCAGTGTGACACAGAAAGTCTCATTGGGCTTGCGCAAAATGACAGCTGGGAACATTGGTTGAAAGCTAACACTCTCAATCAGCGCTATTGATTTAGCAAAATTATTTTGCTATACATATTCCAGAAGCTATGGCTATGCGCTGCTTAGTTTGAGGTTGTGGGTCCATGTTGGCTGTGGCGGCCACATTTTGATTGCGTGGAAGTGAAAAAAAAAAAAAGAAGACATCTAAGTTGATTTAGGAGCACGTAAGAAAAACATTAAGAAGTCACAATTAATCCGCAGTAACCCACTACGGCGTGCTTCATAAACGAACGGTTCTGAATAGCCATGCGCTAAACGTTTCTTCTTTTTTCTTTTATGAGGGACAGAGCCGTTTACTTCTGCGGAAGAGCAAGGAGGTCGTCATGTTTGTTCGTGTAAAATGTGCACTTAGGTCTGAATCCAAAAAATAATATTTGAAGCATGTTATTGTTAATATTGACTTACTGCTCCGTTTTTCAAAGAATGTCTGCTACGGCGCCCGCTCTCTCTGAAAACCCTATGTTCACGCTATTTCCTGCAGCTATTTGCTGAGAAAGAATGCGATGATTGAACGGAAATAGGGCAGTTCTGCACTCTGCACTCCGCCCTCCGTGAGAGAAGCCTGTAGAGAGTTGCAACAGTAACTTACTGGCACTGCAGTTGATGATATATTAGGCTAGAAGCGCATTTTTCTTGCGTGGCTCATTCTTCGCTACCCTTCTAACGCACACCATGGCAAGGCGCTACGCAACGCGGAAACTGACAAAATGTAACAAACAAAAAAGGATACAGACGTAGTTTTTCATAGGCTGGTGGTAGCGAAACATAAATTACGACGCTTTATCAAAAATACTCGAGGCTGGCACCGTGCCCCAAAGGAGCTATCAAAAGTGTTGAGCTGCCGCGAGAGGACAGTAGATTTTTTTTTGCGTATTTTTGTGTAGATGAGTATAAGCACCTGAAAAGGTTAATGCCTAAGCGAACCACTTATTGTACTCATGATTTATTTCTAGCGCCCAGTAAGTAGCCACGGAAAGCTGGCGGAAATAATTGAACAGCCCGCTTCCGAACACACACTCCTTATCCTGCCTGTGTGTTACTCGGAGTTTACTAACCGCCCTCTTGAAGTTCTTATTTAAGGTTTACGCTGAGCATCAGCTGAACACTTCCACCACTCTTTCTCGGCTATTTCTTAGATGTACATCCGATCAAGGAATTTAGACGTAGATCCCATTAAATTAGGTTGCTTTTTTAGCGTCTTCTGTTTTGCGGCTGTCATGAATTTGAGAAAGTAAAAGTTAATCTTTTCATAACAAACTCTTCATACGGCTGTTGCTTTATTTTCAGCTTTATTTTATACGGTGGTGGAGCTCGCTAGCTATGTCGCCTTAAAAGCGGCCTGTATTCCAGAAAAGCTATTGCGCTTGTGTTGTTTCTAGCAGCCGATTGCAGCCAACCCTGACGTTAGACGTAATTGATTGCGAGGTTTGACGGTCAATGGTAAAAGGTACTAACAAGCAAAACGTTTCTAGAATTCGTCCCCGCATTTTTTGGTAGTTTGCAAGTGAACATTTTTTTTAGCGGCGAAGCAGTTTAGGGTCTCGGCTTGTCGGCGTGTCATGCAGTAGTCATGGTCCATCAGAAACGGGTATGCACCACAAAAATTGGGTAAATCCCTCTACTCGCCCCAGGTCCTGAAACTTTAACTTAGCAGCGGTGTCAGAATGCCCGACGACATTTACCAAGGCGCTCAAGTTTCTTATCTAAAACCACAGACTCAAACGTGGATCTCGACGGTGAAGTCACCTATTTGAAACACCACATCTTTAAACATATCTGCAAAGTAATGGTGCTTAACTCGCCACCAGTTCACTAAAAATGACGAAGGCAACAAACATTCAGACCAGCAAATAGCCGACTATGTTAGTGAAGCTGAAACACCCTTCCCTACATGCCGTAGGGAACTGAAACCGGGCATGTAGAGAAGAAGAAGAAGAAGCACCTTGGGATTAGCTGCATTCCGGCGCAGTTCTCCGACGACGTTAGTGGAGCTGAAACACCCTTCCTACATGCCCGGTTTCAGGCTTGGCATCACCAGTTCCTCATAAAAAAAATCTCTCTCAAAGCAATGTGGCGAATTACCTCGGTCGGGCTGTTCTTCCTTTGCTTCTGTCTCTCATTGCCCGTTAGCAGCGATTTTGTTGTGGGAAACACCGGCGGACACTGCATGCTTCGCCCCTCCCCAATTTCTTGCATTTTTTTGTTCAACGTAACCAGTGATCACATAGTTTTAGCTGTCTGTGGACTCATTGCCGTTTGCATGGTTATGAGTACCGGATAAGTATACGTGATGGGCCACACCCGGTTGCGGCACATGACGACGCAGGACCTAATCACAGAAACAGAAAACTAGCGTTTCCATGAGTTACACATGTTATTCAACTGTTGGTGTAAAGGACTGCCAGTTACATATTAATCAAATAAGATACTTACATTATTTTGCTTTGACGGGAAAGCTCATGAAACAAACATAAAGCATAGAACGTTTTTGAAATCGTGAATTTAAGGGTAATTGCTCACCTGAACCCGCTCACACCGCTTGCTTTTTCTGTCAATTTTTGTACGCTTTTTGCTGTAACTTTCAGTACCGCTGAGGGCGGAGCGCCTAAAAACTTCCTATTCCGAGTGTGAGAAAAGCAGCCGTCGCCTACGGATAGTGCTAAGACAAGAAGCACGAGAAATGAATAGGTTTCTTTGCTTGTTTAAAAACATGCCGCATAGTTGAAGGCATGTGTGTCACTTAAGTTTTATACACTAAACACTCATGGATTTATATGAAGAATTTATCATCGACTGACATAGATGTGCTCATGCGTGTATCGTGACAGCTTCACGGTACTGTTTTTTGCGTCCTTAGCTTTAATGTTTTTTTTTTCTATGTGTAGAAAAGAAGTTAAAGAACAAATAACTTTCAAAATGCCCTTTATCAAAGACATCTCATAGGATGTGTTTTAATTTTGTTTCCTCCATTTTCAACTTGATTGAAATTATCAAGCAAAGCATAGATAAGTCGTTGAGAATTGGTATAACCGGCTCTGAAGAAAATCGACGATACAGAATGGTTATTGCAAGAATGAAGAAGAAAAGCGCAGCACCTCAGATTTGAGCGCGTACACACACACACACACACAAATAACACTGCGGAAACCGTAATACCTTCTCTTTGAGAATGCCGCCTCCGGCGCAGGATTCAAAAAGCCCCGAATGTCGAAAAGGGGCTCGTTAAGGTTTTTCGCTTTCCGGGATCGCATTAGCCGGAGCAGCGACCCGAAATTGAATTCTGAGCAGATCGTTTGTTTCTCGGTGAGTCGGCGCGGTGCCTCCTTCGAGGGAACCGAACGCCGACACAGTGCTTTTTTTTCTTTTCCTTTCCAACTACGAGGCTATTTCATTAGTAAAGCTTATTAAGGTATAGCTGATACGTCCTTGCTCCGTAGTTTTCCTACGAAACTTGTGTCGTCTAGCGACTATCCACTTCTTTTTCCGATGAGATCACGATCTATATTTATTCCGTTTCGGGCTTAGTATAGCAAAAATGGGAGCGAGAAGTAATAGATAGCCTGAGAGGTGCACGCGCTGGTATCGATTGAATTATTCAGAGTAGTGGTTATGAAAGCGCCGGTGTTATATTTAATGCTGTAAAGTATATTCGTGCAGCTCGATACCGAAATGAGGTACCCAGTAATGAAGCGACTGCACGAAGTGGCTTATAAGGAGTCTATCGACATCGCTCATCTTTTGGCTGGTGAAACTATTTTTAATATTTACGCCGCATAGTTAGAAGTAGGTTGTGCCGGTCGAGCACTTCGGTTAACATTAATGACGCGGGGCTCTTTCATAAGCAGTTGCTTTTGAAATGAATCCCACGTTGTTCTGGTATGGCGGCAGACTTTGTCTACATATGAAATGAGTTTAGCGAAAGCATGTCATAAGAACGTATCGATGACAAATTTTAGACTTTCTTCCTGCTATTTAGTTTAACGTCGAAGTGCAGAGTAAACATATACAAATAATGCTATCGATGTGGTTCCAATAGTAACGAATACGGAATGAAGATGGCGTGATGTCGAAGTTGAGCGACAGCGCGCTTTCACGCCTCCTGATCTTGTCATGTGTAATAACGGCCAGCACGAGGACAAGAAGCTAATCTAGAAGCCTAACACCTACTTGATAAACGCGTATGACGCCGGTTGTGTGGTGTTTGTTTAATTGCAAACTTAAATACCGCACAACTTCTCTATGCCAGTAAATGCCCAGTCGTTAAATGATCAGTAAATGCCCAGCTTTTATTATTTAATTTATTGCTTACCGTACGTAGTTACCTGCAAGCCATTTCCCCTCAATGTTGTTTCGCACAAAATTGATGTGAAGCACCTACTGCACAAATTGAACGGTGCGTTCGGGTGTTCAGTAACAGTTGTTTCATGTTCGTGGTCGTATGAACATGTCGCCAGCTCGTGTCACAAGAAAATCAACAGCAGCCTGAGCTGGACAAAAGCCTTATCAGCACAAAAAATTGAAAATTAGAGAAACAGTCGTAAATGAGACGCATGTTAGGAGCCTACAGTCAAATGAAATAATTTCTTGCAGAAATGAGATTTACAAGCCGGGTGTCTATACTGTCGCATGCTGTGCATAGTCGTATCGGTTGTTACAAGTCAGTTGGCTTGAACTCCGCAAGGTCGAGTTCAGCAAAGTGAAATTAGTTATAGACAGCCTATATTAGCGCCATCAAAATGCATATTTCTGAGCTTATAATAGCCAAAATTAAAAGGGAAGCAACTCTGCTAGTGGTGCAGTAAATGACGCGAGCTGTATGCAAAACAGAACAACCGCAGCGGGTTCTTTGAACAAAGAATCCCACAGCGAAAAGACGAAAGACGCATATAAAAACCATTGTGACAGAGATGCAGAGAGAAGTCTTCGTAATGGTCTTTGCGACAGAGAAAAACTGAGTTGAGATAAGACTGCGTAGTGGAAGTTTCTGTTACCAACACATTGAGTAGACAGAGACTGATCAATAAGACCACGAAACAAAAAACGCTTGAAAAGCAGTACATCAAAAAGCACATAAACAGGTAAACACAAAAAAATTGCAGAATATTAACCGGCCATCATTCCTTCTTAGACATCAAAGATGTCCCCGAAAACACGTTAGCGTTCTGATTATTTGTATCTTGTTGACTTTAATGAACTAAAGTCGATCGTAACACAACAGAAGATGCAAGCTCGGATATACGGCCACCCGGGCCTTTTGCGGTTCTGTTCCCTTATTCTTTTGCGACGTGGACTCCGGGACCCGTTACGCCTGGGTGATAATGCGCTGATAAATATAAATGTGCGTGTGCTGCTACGAGAGAGATTAATGACAGCAAAGAGCCTAACGACCCTGAACAAGCTGGAAAGCATTAACCGTCTCTCCTTACTTCGGGTGTTTTGACGTAAGAGTTGTTCTGTTACTTTGCTGCATTGTTGCCACGCTGTCGCTACGACGCCTGTAACATGGCAGCTTTCGCGAGCAGAAAACAGAGGCGGGAGGCGTCAAGCGAACGTGTGAGAACAACACACGCCTTGTTTTGTTTGCTTCGTTCTATATTACTAGTATATTGTACGCATGACTTCTCGCGTGCTAAAATAATGGTTATCTACCATAGTTAAACAGTGTGGCTAACATACATAACAGCTGTTATTTCTTTTGAAGCGTTGCCGTTGGTAGTGTAGACCATCGGCTGCTATTGCAACTGCTCCTTGTACATATTACGTTGTCACCACTTTTTTTTAGAAGCTCCTCGCGGAATATCGTTCTCAAGCTTCAACAGCATGCATGGTTCATTCGGCGTTTGAACTTTCTTGGTGACAATAAAGGTTGTTATATACCTAGTGTACAATGAAAGTTGCATAAACAGAGGTGTGGGGCCGCAGACAGGCTAGCCAACATTTCGAAACGTGGACCTATTTTTGTGGAAAGGCTGGTGTCATTCTTGGCGGGTTAGCTTTTTAGGTTTAGTGGTTGACGTCACGTGGTGTCGCTACCGGTACCTATCATCCACAAAAGAAGAAACTGACGCCAATGCGCCTTTTGACTAAGATAGGGCCGCCTATAGAAACTTCATCCAGCCTGTATAAGACATCTTACCTGCGTTTATGCAAGTTTTATTGTAGACATTGTGTTCCCATCTGTCAGTTGCCATCTTTACATTGGTTATATACCTGATGCCACGCGGACAAGTAATCGTCTCTGGTCATTGCTCAGATGTCTGCTAAGGTATGTTCATTACCGCGGGTTTCTTTGGCCGCGTAAAAAAAGCAAACAATTAGATTGAAAGCACAGAGCTATATACATTAGGCTAAACTATATTAAACAAAGAAACCAAAAAAGGCTAACACATGCATTACGCAACAACGTGTAGTAGACAACGGATGTGTCTGCTACACGCTGAAAATCCTACATTCACGTTCGTACTGATTCATATATCCTCAAAAGGGTGTGGCTCCAGCCAAACCTTGACAGCGTAATCTAAGCGTACAGTAAGATTGCTGAAAGAAAACCTACACACCAAACAAATGCGCTACAGAGAACACTGTTGTAATATATCTCGTGTAACTTCAGTTAACGATTGAAGAATTCCTTTGTCCTTTTGTGTTTCGAGCATAATTACTTCGACGACCGCCCACGAAGCCAGTCACCTCAATGAGGAGAAAAATAAAACGAAAAGAAAATACTGCAGCGAAATCAACCAATTAAACAGGCCACTTTGTTAACGGCCGGAGCGGTGCGGTGCGAACAAAGAGGCGCTCATCGGTCCCAGAAGCTCCAGTGGCTGAAGCAATCACCACGGTTCCTTCGCGGCAGCGCCGCAGATACTGCTGTTCCTAACGGCTCCTTCGAACTATTAAGACCCCGCTGATCCTTTGTGACCGGGCGGTCGGCGCCGAATAGCTCCACGGACTACTCTGTTGGCGGCGCCATCCGCTTCGCCACACGCCGTCGTTTTCGCCTCATCGCTCGGATCTAGGGGGAGACCGAGAAAAAAAGAAGGGGTTGCCAAAGGGGATCAGAAAGCGCGTTTCTAGGGAATCGTACGTCCTCTGGCAACCTAGATGAGAATGTCTAGCTGGCCCACTGAGCGGCGCAGTTTCCGAGCTCACGGTTACTGTCTTATCCGATTGATTCACAAGATAAAGCGAGTAATTTGGAAGGTCATTATCATCGCAAGAACTTAGTGAGCACGAACTAATTTGGACTCGCTTCAATTGTGTTCCTTAATGAGGAGTTGTGTAAATGCCCTTTCCTTCATTGCCGTTTTTTTTTCTCTGTTCTAATCCTCTTCTGAACGAAAGATGGTTGATCCCTCCGTCATAGGAATCGGAATAACACGAAAGTAAAGCGTGCCCTTACAGAAGTAACTGAATGTTTACTGTACATTGATATAAGAGAGTTTGTACAATGTATATTGATGTCTGGCAGCTATAGCACCGTTTAGATGAATCCCCTTTGATGATTGGTGGGACATCTCCATGCCGACGACTAACGTCCATGTTAAATTATTAAGCAAACCGTTGTGGTAGCTGTAGTAGTTAACGGTGAAAGCGTAATCAGAGAACAAGGTGTAATAGCCAGAAGAGCGTTGCTGATTGGACGCAGAATTTCGTCGCCATCCCGCCGCATGTTAAAATGTGTTTGAACACGACGGCCAGACTAGACGGAAACGCAAAGCGCGTCGCGCCGCCCCCGTTGCCTGGCCGCAATTTTTCTCGGAGCGAGCGCGTGAGCGGGGAACGCGCTGTTACAGCCAGGTAAGGCAGGCGCGCGTCGCAGAGCTATTTTCGGTTTGGATTAGCGTGATGCTATGAGCGACGCTGACGCCTTTACGACGCTTGGACTAATATCGCCGCCTCGCGGTGTGTTAAGGCATTGACAAAATTGAACTTGTATTGAAAACGCGCTGAATGGGACGGACGTGTAACACGTTGCAGGTGCGCGGAGTAATGCGCGTCACAGTAATGCGCGTCACAGGTGCGCGTCACAGTAATGACGAATTACTTCACCGCTCCCAGAGGGCAACACCACCCCGTCGACCGGGAGAGTGGTAGATATAAAAGGCGCGTTGGTAAAGCCTCTAGAGGCTGTGACCGTGGCGCAGTGGATAGCGTGCCCGGCATCTGTTGTTGCGGACCGAGCGGTCGTGAGTTCGATGCCCGTTGACGGAACAATTTTTCTTTGCCATCTGATCGCGTAAATTTTTCGACGTCATTTCCGTGACGGAAATACGTCACTGATGTCTTGGTGGACCCCGGCATAAAACACTTTCGTGTTAATGCTCTCATTCCTGCCGGCACTCTATGAATCGTTCTCACTCGACTCCCCCTCATCCAGCTGCAGCCAGTGTTTCTCTCCTAAGGACTTTCGTTGGGCTCGCCTTTTGACGCGACTCTACCCTCGCCAAGCTACCGTTAGCTCCCATTATCCGGTTCTCTTGCCGTTTAAGTTTTCGAATTTTTGTTTATTTGTTTTTTGCCTACTTCGGAACTCCCATGTGACGTGGCCGAAATTCCGTGGACGTGCTTCGAGGGTCGAAGTATTGCCCCACCCCTGCCATCTTCGAGTTTGCTTCGACTGCCGTGCGCGGTCCCCGTCGATTTCCAATAGTGGAGCGGGCGGACGTCGTCGTTGAACTTGCCGCCGCTGTTCACCGGTTTCCCCCTCCCACCTAACTTTTTCTTGCTTTCTCTTTTTTTTATCTGTCTCTTTCCCGTTCTTCAGATTTGCTCGTTTTGAAAAATCTAGCCACCGTTCGCGCGATCGAAGTATCAAAGTTCAACGCCCACCCTACACTCAAGGCTAATGCGGAGGATACTTGACGTCACCGTTTGGGTCCCGTCGATATCCATGAGAGCAAGCGGAAACGGGCCGTCGAAAATAAAGTGGCAAGACAGTAACAAGTTCCCTAAATATCTTCTCAGTCTTCATTTTTCTTTTCACTCTTGTAGAAGGCCTGAAAAAAGTCGATGTGCCAAAGTATACTTGGATTTAACTGAAGGATAGTATCGTGTTGAGTCCATATCCACTTATACTCATATGCGCGTATATTCCCTCAACATATTTAAAAAAAAAACAGCGCATAAACCGACACGGACACAGAAATTGGAAGGAACACACCATAGCGCTTCTTCCACTACTTGTGGCCGTATTGGCTTTTGCGTTGTTCGTTAAAATATGTTTCGAGAAATTTCCCCCACAGCCTGAACTTTCAATTCTTCGGCGTACATACCTATAACTCCATCAAAAACGAAACAGAAAATGTCGTTCTTCTGTAGCGATTGCTGTAGTTCTAAATTCTGCGCTAAATGCCGCTCCACTATACTGCAAAACTTGATGAAGTGCTTTGCACGGACAGCCTGCGCTTGCCGTTCATAAAGTTGCCACTGTTCCGTTTACCAAACCGTCGATATCGTCATTGTTTGACGCAACCAGGTAAGGTTTCCCCGGCACGAGAAGAATCTTGTTATCGAGATGCTTAAAGTCGGTATGCGACATGCGCGCTACCTTCTGCTGCGCTTTATCGACTTCCTGCTTGTTACGGCAAATTGAGATACGTGTCTTTTGCAGCGAGTTCCTCCAGGTTGTTTTCCCTGTAGAGTTGTAGCGACGAATGCGCTGGAGAACGCCGCAGGAAGGAGCAATCGGGCTTTTGGCGAGGCGGTGGCGTCACCTCTTGCGCGGCACGGAAATCAGGCACATGTTTTCGAAGCGTTTTTAGCGATTTTTTAAAAATTATTGCAATTAGATCTGGGATATTTAGGTCATTTATATTCGTTTAGCAATCGTTAGTTTCTTTTAACCCAGTTTTGAGCATTTATAGCCTTGGTTAAGGCCTGTATTGACCAGTTGATTGTGAACATGATGACGCCACATGAGATCTGTGGAGGGACGACAGGTGGGGCTCCTGAAGTACTGCGCACTTAAAAAAATGCAGAGCTTGTAACTCTTAACAGAAACTGAGATGAGCACCATTACATAATTTTGGACGTCATAACAACGCACATGAGCGCATACAGATGGCCTAGCCCTTTGTAACAATGGCAAAGCAGATATTAGAGTGCTACTTATTCGAAGTACCGAAAGTACTATACTTGCGCGTTCCATAATTCGGTATAAAGTCTAACTGAAAACGCACTTGCACATTCCACTTTTGGAAAATAAAAAGAAACTTGCAGAAGTGTCTAAGACTTGAGAGTCAATAATTCTGCACCACCAAAGAGCCAGAATCTTTCTAGGCCGCTCTCAGTGTATTAATCGAATAAATACATGTTTAACGTGATGGTGGACCTTTGTACATGTATCCGATGAGCCGTAATGCGCACGTTAACCGCGTATAAAAATCGTCTCAAGCATTACATAAAGCATTTTTAACACTAGCACGCACAAATGGAACGACGTAATGCGTTTGTACATTGTAAAACGGATAATAATCTTGCCATGGAAGAGCAGTTCGGTCAGCATAATATGGAGCACATACGCAGTGAGAATTTGAACAGAATACCCATTTACACAAAATACGAATATTCATTAAAAAACCTCACAACAAAAGAAAGCCTCTCCAATTTGGCAACAATTGGCACACGTGTAGAATGGAATTCATTATGTATTCTCACCTTTACAAGACGCTGTTGTCACGGTTTGGCGTTTAGAGCATATCATGACAAAGGCAGGTAGAATGAGCTATGAGTCTCTTAAAACCACTTCCTTTTGCTCCTGGCATGTTTATCGACATCGCGTGCCGTCAGCCCTGGATACCTACCGGAGAAGGCTGTTTACTGAGGACGACACGACTCTGCACTCTCGTGCTGTGACAACAAACTGGACGATGTGGCATGCACTTCCCGTCGCCGGTATGATGTGGCGGATCTGAATGGCTATGTTTACCTGTTTTAGAGTTCGTCAGTTGCTAGTTGTGGCGATCGCAGAGCTGTTAAGGTGTACACATTTTTATATGTGCACATGGTCTACTTCAATTCGCCTCGTCAGCGCTTTCTTGATGCAGACCTCGCGCGTGAATGAGCTCTGGGCAAAGTACACCGCATTCAATAGAACTTGACAACGTTGTGGGTACTTCCTACAAGAAAGAATGGCCGCCAAACTTTCCTATTTCGAGTGTGTATTATTGACGGAGTTTGTGTTTATACACACACACTGTATCAAACGCACACCATGCCTACACCGTTAAACGCATACTCTCAGTATAAGTAAATAAATAAATAAGTATACACGTATGTATGTATGTATGTATGTATGTATGTATGTATGTATGTATGTATGTATGTATGTATGTATGTATGTATGTATGTATGTATGTATGTATGTATGTATGTATGTATGTATGTACGTACGTACGTACGTACGTATGTATGTATGTATGTATGTATGTATGTATGTATGTATGTATGTATGTATGTATGTACTTGCAATGGTATAACGTGATTGAGTAAGCACAGCGTTAGCTCTTCTTATAGGCTATCCCAGTTTCGCGCCAACCTTTATTCAGCATCGGTTTAACAGAGGGACAGCACTTCTGATGGCGGCACACGACAACAGAGTGCCGTCGTTCCCGACCAGCGATACGTTGATGGTCCGCACGCACGGTGGTTTCACTCTAAGCATGGTTGAGAGCGCTGCAATACTGTAGCGCGTGAGCGCAGTCACGTTGTTCTATTTCATATTCCGCGAGCTTTCGCTAACGCCGGAGAGAATGACCACACAGACGTTGCCACACTAAATTGGATAGGTAGTCTTAGGATGCCGTTTTGAAAGTAATGAAACTCACCGAGCCCTGATGGTTGATATGAAAAATTTTGCATACTGGGTCTTTGAGAATTAACTAAATAAGCATAATATGAAAAAAGTCTGGCAAATTCCACGCATTGTGGGAATCGATTTAATGAGAAGCAGCCAGCGAGTGGTTGCCTATGCTGCCTTAGATTATTTATTTATTTATTTATTTATTTATTTATTTATTTATTTATTTATTTATTTATTTATTTATTTATTTATTTACTCACTTTTGCTTTGAGCATAGCGTTGCGAGTTGGATCGATGTCTTAGTGTAAATTCAGTAGAGTGCAGATTGTTGTCTTACAGGCACGTTGACTACACTGGTGCAGCCGAAATGGTAGCTTATGGTCTGACGTAACGTTACCACTCATATTAGACCAAACAAGCCAGTTACGTCGAAATTAATTGCATGTTATGTTGTCATGGTGCGCATGTCATAACTAGCGATCGTTAACATATTCCTCAGGGGTTGAGCAATTCTCGACTTCAGCTTGCTGCCTCATAGGAGTACATGTGTATTTATTACATTTCATGAAAGCTGATAGTCAACATTGGAACCACAATTGTCTTTGCCGGGACATCATGCCTGTATAAGGTCTTTTGATGCGCAGTTTCAAGCTCTTGCGCGGCTCTGCGGTAAGAAATACTTCACCGCCACACAAAACGTTTGGGTTCGATAGCGGCTCGAATCATGATTCTTGTTATATGCGTGTATCGGAATTTTTCGCTCACCGACAACGCCGCCGACGCTGGTACCGGATTTTATTTGACACGGGCTCCTTACCGATATCGCATTACGATTTGCAATGCCTATTCTCGCCGTTCCTCGGTTGACATCAACTTTGAATCAATCACCTGTGGCGCATGCGCACATTCCACGGGCTGTGGTTTGCAGGTATGCGCCCCACGTGACTCTGAGAAAGGGTTTCAGGATGTACGCGACAGGCTTGCCATTTTATTCATGTCATGACATTTTAGTAAGGTTCGTCATACACTGATACCCTCCTATGGCAATTTTGATATATACCAAGCAAAGCAGGCGACCATGATAGCACCTGGACGTAAGCGGCTAGATAGATAGATCGGTAGATTGAAACGGACAAAGTGCCTTTGTTCTCTAAGGCATGCTTCGCATTTAATACTAATACGAACGCCAGATAACGGCGGAACGTACGTCCTTGGTTTCATTCACTTGCGGTTAACCACTTCTTTTTACATCATTGGTTCTTGTTACGTTGAACACTCTGTATATACTCAAAAAGTATTTCGTAATGTTTCGTTCAGGTGTACTGTCTTTAAGAACACCAGCACAGGTTGGGTGTTGCGTATAGCGCAGGCGCTACTGTGCCACGGGCCGAGAAGGGGTCGCCGCTCCAACCTCGAGCGGCGTTGCAAATGCAGCGCTGTTCTTAAAAGCCGTCACTCTGAGTAGTAATCTCAATTTAGAAGGCGAACCACTAATGACTGTGACACAGCATCGGTTTCTCGGAGTAATACTTCATAGGCAGCTATCATGGGCACCTCACATAAAAAAACTCGAAAACGAGGTGAATATGCTAGTGAATATACTCCGCAGAATTGCTGGGACATCATGGGGCGGATCTGTATCATCCATGCTCGCTGTTCACAATGCGTTAATACGACAAAAAGTTGCATATTCTGCAGCAGTCTTACACGGCCTTTCCCGCACTTCAGAGGAGCGACTTCAAAGACTATTAGCTAGGGGACTGCGCGTCTGCCTAGGTGTTCCACGAGCGACTTCCAGCAGCCTTGTCATAGCTGAGACTCGACATGCACCCTTTCCAGTCATGAGAACAATCGAAACATGCCGCCATTTTTTTCGCTTACAGACGCAACACAAGGACCGCCCATTGGCACTGGAGATTTTACGAAGGGATAAAAGCAATGCTCATGCAGAAATACAGGCCAACATCTCCTTATATATCATATCAATAAAAAAAAGGGGGGAACAATCACACAAGACGTGTTGCACATTGGATGTTGAGCACATCGCACAGACTGTCTAAGCTAATACTGGAGGTATCTTGTAGCTTTGATATGCTGCGAGGATTAAGCAGTCAAGCTGAAGCACGCATCAGACACGACGTTGGCTCCCCGAAACGTGTGCAATACAGCCGCAAACGAAGCAGAATCAAGCTCTTTCAAAGAGGTTCTGCTTAGTTTAGTTCTTCTTTTTGCTTCGCTTTGTTTTTGTTTGAATGGTCACTCCTGTCGTTCCCACCACTGATCCTGAGTGTTTTCCTTTCCCGAAAAACCTTTGCTCTTGTTTACCCGGGCAGCGTGCCGAAAAGCTTTTCCAAACTTTGTTGACCCAATATTTTTAAGGACATTTTCATTTTTTTCACTTCATTCCATTTCTTCACCACGTTTTCCCGTTTCGCTCTTTTTAATATTTAAGCCACAGCAGTCTTGTTCAAAGGAAGGAGCTCTTTCAATTCTGTACAAACAGGACATCCACGTTCCGGTTTTCCTTTTGTCCGCCATCGGGCGGCGTTGTTTCATTGGATTTCAAATGTGCGGCCAGATTTTTCAATTTATCGAAGCCCACATTGTTCTCCGATCGGCATTCTATTTTCGTTCGTTGTATTGTCCGCAGCTCCGAAATCCTTATACAAACACGACGAGTAGCGTCTCGCAGGTTATTGTGTTTATTCTGGACACATAGGTTGTACATCTTCTTCTTTTTTCTGTCCACACACCCGATCCCCTTTCCTGATCTCTAGAAAGCATTGCGCCGCTACTCATGCTGCTTTTATGTTACTCTTGCTGTCGCTAAGCATATATGTTGCAAGAAAATGCGGTGTCTGTGTGTTTTGTAACATGGGGTACATGTTAACTTCACAGCACCGCTGTTCAGTATCAGCGTCAAGGCAGCACACTAAATGCGGCAGTTTTTGGTGGTACACCTTCCAAGGAGGATGTGAATCTAGCAGCCCTCTATCATATCCGGAGCCATAATTGCTCCCCCACCCCCCCCCCCCCCCCCCAAAAAAAAAGAAGCGTGAGGTGAAGGAGTCAGTAGAATTTCAGGGCATATCTCATGTTCAACCCCCCTAACGACAATGATGGAATACAGAGAAGAGAAGAAATAGTAGAGAAGGAAAGGCAGGGAGGTTAACCAGTATAGGACAACCGGTTTGCTACCCTACACATGGGGACAGGGTGGGGGAGATTTAAAGATGGAGGAAAGAGAGAGAGATGGAATACAGAAAATAAACTATCAGCAATGAGGCCACCACTGTCTATGTCCACAATGGCTAATGGCGAATTCCACTGGTCGAGCCGGAGCAAGTTTTTATGCTCCGCGTTCGAGAATCTGCGTTCCACTGGTCGATTCGGAGCAAGTTCGCGCTTTCCACTGGCAGATGCGAAGCAACCCACTCCGCGATGGAGCATTCCGAGTTGCTCCGTCTTGCAGAGGTGGATTTCGCCGAAACTCCGGCAACGCGGTGACGTCATTTCCGGTACAGTCGGGCAACTCGGTTGTCTTCAGCGTGTTTAAGGCGTGGTCTGATACCCTGTGCACTTCTTTACATTTCTAAATTGGCGTTGTTTGACTCTGCTGGGCGAGCTTCTGGTTTGCTTCTTGCTCAGAGCGATAGCGAGAGCACGAGTTCTGACAGTAGTAGCAGCAGCGATGACGACGAACCGTACGTGCTCTACGAAATGGTGTTTAAAGAAATGTTCCCTGACCCACTGTGCGCACGCCCGAAGATCATCGGTTACATCGAAGAAGAGATTTACATGTGCTTGTCCATATTTGTCAGCGCAAAACAAGAAAATGGCACGCCTGCTTTACGCCACTGCGGGGTCGAAATGCGCGCTTTGCAGCCGCCACCCACGGAAACACACAGAGCGGAAGCAAAAATAGTTCCCGGAGCCAATTTACGTGACGTATGCATAAACAACTTCCGGAGCGACCTCATGCGGAGCATTCACGTGTTCCTCTGGCAGCCTTGGTACAATCCGAGTGCTCGCGGCAGGATTTCGGCGGTCGCTCCGGATCTCCCAGTGGAATTCGCCATAAGTTGTTGTGCCGTGCCGAGTAACGACAAAAAGCTGTGGTCAATACCAAGCTTCGCCCCCTAACCTGTTTTTACGGTTTCATCTCATCAATATTTTTGTTTTCCCATTAACTACTCTCCATACCGAACTACTCTGCCGGATCTCGACTCTCTCATGAAGAAGCATACCTGCGAATACTTCTTTGATAGACTTAGTTCGAGTCTCCGACTTACCCTCGTGACTTGGATACGTAGTGACCGCTGCTACGTTTACTCGCTGAACCCTTATTCACAACAGTTGGTCTTCCCATTAACTGAAGAGCTTGTAAATGATAACAAACACTGATTTAAATTACCTCGAGCTGCTTAGCAATGGCATTACGAAAATGTGTTCCTAGATTAATGTACAGCGACGTGTCTGCTTAAGGACAGAAAGGTGAACTTACAGCATTGCATCTCGTATTTAAAGGGGTCATGAACCACTTTTCCAAGTAATGATCTAATGACCTCAGTATCGGAGTGTACTGCCTCCCGAATCGATTGCCGCAAAAATGTCTCGAATCTGTCAAGAATCAGCGGAGTTACGGGGGTTTGGCGCACGCTCCCAGCGCTTTCTCTCTTTTCTCGTGCCGACGAGCGCACTGGAAGCTAGACAGGGAGGGATGGCATGGGGGAAAGAAGTTACGGTAGCGCGCGTTATGAAACGCGATCGCTCTCCCGTTGTGATTCGCTTGCGCGAGTGCGGCTACCGTGTACTGAGGAGTGCGGCGCCGGCAAGTGGCGGCACCCCGCGGCAAGAAGCGCATCTGATCCGAACGCCGCTCTCGATTTACGTCGGCTATCGGCCAATAAGCATGCTATGTCTCTTGCGACGTAAACGGACAGATCCGCGACGTAAACGGACAGACGCCCCGCCCACCGACGAGAGTGAGAATCGGCCTCTGTTTGAAAAGAGGGTGCCTGGGGAAACGGCAACTTCGCGCTCCGCTTGTGGCCATTACGCTGCGCGCACGACTGTAATATTTGGCAGAGCAGTTCATAGCCGTGTCAGCTTTCCGCAGGATGTGTTTTTTCAACAAGCCCAAGGGGTGCTTCATGACCCCTTTAAGAGATAAAAATGTGGTAGAAGTTGTGTATTAGCGAAACACCACGATTTCATATGTAGGCTACACGTGTAAAATGTTTTTATTGAATGACTAGAAATTTTTACAGCGGTAAAGTAAAGTACCTCTTGCGTTTGTTAATCAATCACTGTATTTTCGCAATAAAAGCAACTATGTATCTTGCAGAAAAGTGATTCAGAACATTCGCCCTTCCTCGGGACTGGAGTAAGTCTTCTTATACCTGATATCTGACATACATAAAGTACAAATATTTGAATAGTTCGAATGGCGCATTCTCGAGCTCAAAAGAAATAAACTTGGCTGGTTGTTTGGTTTATGTGTTTTAACGCCCGAAATCTACTCAGGCTATAATACGCCGCAGTGGAGAGCTTCCGATAATTTCGACCATCTGGGGTTCTTCAAAGTGCACTGGCATCGTGCTGTACTCGGCCACAAGAATTTCGCATCCATCGAAATGCGACCTCCGCGGCCGAGACCAAACCCGCGTTTTTCGGGTCAGCAGCCGACCATGGGCTAACGCGGCGGCAGAAATCAGCTAGGGAAGGCAAGTGAATTCGTACGAGAAATTTCTTACATTCGCCTCTCCCCGTATTTGCCCCATTTAAAATGCTTTTCGTAGCCATTTCCTTCGTCGTCCGTTGCACTGTGAGTAACGCATACGTAATATAGACCAAGAAATGACATGTTCTTTTCAGCTTGCTCAATCCATTGTTTCGTTTCCAGCAAAGCTTTCAAATCAGAAAGTCTCGGCGGCGTCTCATATAAAATCACGAACCTTTGTTCACTAAGACGCGAAACATAGTCATTACAGATATTTCAAGGCAAGGCCTCAAGTTATTGACATTTCGTGTATAGCATATGATGCAAGGATATTTCTTTGTTGACCTATATAATGGCGGCAAAGCGCCGACCAGCGCTGTTTTTTTAGAACACAACGAGAGAACGAAAAAGAAAACACAAAAAGAAAAGAAACATAAAAGAAAACGCGCAGAATGCGATGAAAGGACCGTTTTCGTAAGAGCACAGCAGCGTAATAACTGCGCACAAGAGGGCGTTCAGTATTGGAGAAACGAAGCAACCAGCGGGCGGTCTGCGTGGTGAAAAGGGAGGCCCGGAAATTCGATCGAGGTTCTCTTCCACGCCGTGCAAGTAGACTTCATAGGAGGCCACCGATGCTCCATCTAGTGCTTGCTCTCTGAATTCTTCTCTTATGCGGGCTCGGAGAGCAAACAATATCCAGCAGTGCCATGCCAGTTCATCTGAGTTTGTTGTGCAATGTACACAACTAATTTTTCTTTCGTTGAGTACTTCCATTCATGGCAATTCGTTTGATGTTCAACGATCGACTCTGCAGGCTCGTTGCTCGCTTTATGACTTTGCTGCAATGCAGCAAAACAGCGGGACCCACAGAATGCCTTTCTGATTACTGTAATTTATCTCTGCACAGAACTGATTGAAGAAAAAATGGTTCTCGGACTACTTGTGGATTCAGTACGGATTTGTTGCCGAGTAGATTGAGTAAACGTGCACCATGTCACATAATAGTAAAAGTATTAGGCTATAAAAATGTTTATCTGCTTCTTTTTGAAATATAACCACCAAAGATGTCCTCAGATGGCAATATTTCTAAATCTAGCCGTGCCGCTGATATGTTTAAGGTAATTCTGCGCCAACTAAAATAAATGCATTAATGCACTTAATATAGGCGCGAACCCTGACGCGTATTACGACGCTGTGAGGCTATAAATCTAGAATAAATCGCTACTGTAGCGGCTAAGCGTTATCAAATCCTTGCGTAACTTATGGCGCGATGAAGAACAGTCATTAGCGGCGCTTGCGCAAAGTGTAGCTGATAATACAACATCATTAGGTTAGAGATAAGGCAGACGGAAAGCCAGACCGCGTCACTGTGCCCGCCACCGCAATAACGAAATAGTCGAGCTGCATTATGGAAGATTGGGCGTCTAAATACGCTACGCGTAATTGAATTTTCACTATGAGATAAAGGTCAGAATTTTTAGAAATGCGCACAGTGTGCCTCTTTAAAGTAACGCGGCAAGAACATTAGCGACAACAAGAACTCAAAGCGACAGCACGTTAAAAGTTTGCGAGCGGCCGGGGTTGCCGGCAATAATCTAAGCGTCGATAATTCGTTTCCTTCATTTTGGCGACGGCTGTAATAGAATGCACGACGCGGCGTAGAAAAAAAAAATGACTGCGAAAGCTATACGAGCGCGGCTTTCATTCATTGATTTTCGCTCATGCAGTGGGGAAATTTCCTATCGTGCTTATTTGATGCTTTCTCGGCTTTCGTTCACCACGTGTAGAGCAGCTCACGAGTGCACAGCGCTTCCAGCTCGACGTCTATGTCAATTAGAAATCGAACTAATCAAAGTCTATGCACAGCGAGAAAACGTTTTGCAAAGCGTATATCAATATGCTTTACGTATATCAATACATTTTCTCCATCCTCACACATTGGAGTGTTTAGTTGTTGTTTTTTTTTTGTCTATGTGGAAAGAAGAGACACGATGTCTTGTTTTATAATGATATGCTTTTGTACTTCAAATATCGTTATTACTTTCTCTTGCTCCAATACATGCGCGCTGCATTTGCTGCTTTTTCCATGACATTCCGAGCGATCGGTCTTTCTATAGTCTGAGTATATAAAACAACATAAAAGCGCAGTGGCTTTTTTTTTTGTAATCACTGAAGTGGTTCTTTTTTCCTGCTTCTGGCGGAACCAGCTTCCATCGCTCATTTGTTGCCCACTTGACGTGATTAGTTTCGGCGCAGAAACGACGAGCTATCTTAATTAAGCCCAATGCATGACTGTATCGAGTGTGTCTAATTGATCTGCGCGCGAAAGGGAAGCGTATGCCGCCCTTTCTATTTTACTAATGGCACATCACTGTTTCAACAACGTTTTCCGCCCGGATAGCTCCCTAGCATTTGGGTCACGTACGTTTCCGCGCATCTTGGCTTTTATTTTTTAGTCATCTTCGTGTATTTCTTTCGGAGGAAATCGAATACTTTCAGTTTTCGTTTCGCTTCTGTCCGTTTATTTTCGTTATGCTGACACAATTGTAAGAGCCCGGCATTAAAAAAAAACGAACAAAGAAAAGACCGCAGGTCACTTTGTCTCGCAAAATGAAAGTTTGTTCTGCGCTTTCAGTGCTTTTTTCATGAAGAACAATGCCATCAGACGTGCACGTGAGCTTGACACGCAGATATAATAACACTGCGTGATTATACTCACGCCCACAAAAAAACGTTAACTAGTCAGAGAGAAACGGATGATATTTCTCGTGCTAATACAACGTTCATAATGACAGTGCCATAGGAAACATTAAGAAAAGGGGAAGGTACAATCTTGGCCATTGTTCTAATTTGTCGCTGCAATATATTTTTTTGTCAATTTACAGGCACTGCTTTTAGTGGCAATATTGACCGCAGCACGCATTTGTCGATATCACATAAGTATAAATAAACCGCGCACTGCACTAATGGCCCAAGCAAATTGAGGTGGAAATGCATTAAAGGAGCATACGCTAAATGCAAAAGTGACTTTATGTACATTTCTGTGCCTTACATCAATGTTTCCTTTCTGTACCATTCATCAAAATTCTGCGTCACCTATTTGCCGTGTGCTACGCAGCTTGGATGGACATTCGTCTTCGTAGACTGGAATGGCTGATAATCTTTTTCAACGTTCGTGTGGTGGATCCAACATAAGCCGCTATAAAACGCGTCAAGGAGAACATTGCACTTATTCGTGTTTTTTATTCCTTTGTTATTCAATATGGTGAAGATTTGCCGAACGATGTGGAACGTCATTAGAGAGATACATGCATGCTGCAAAATGGTTTTCACGAAAACTTTATTAGACGTAACTTCAATGCAGCATTTCTTCTGATTTCTTTCTCTACAATGGGCCATAGTTTCATAATGTACTGTGTGAAAATGTAACGCTGAATAGTACGCCTAATTCAAACGGTATATGTAATCGAACTGTATCTTCTTGTGTCCCTGTCACGGTCCTCTCTTCTCTTTCGTGGAAGACTATCTTCGTCACACTCTAGTTGTTACACTATTGACGTGAGTTGTACTACTGTGTCGTTCATTAGGCCTTCCTATTTCCTTACCTTAACCAAAACAAGCAAGAACTATGACACATCATTACATTAGGAAAGGGCATTGTGCCGAAACAGAAGTTTCCTTGTGACGGAAAAAAAACAAACTCTTATTCAGTTAATATTTTAGTTGCGGGAATGTATTCTCTGGAAAATAATTATTATCGGGGGATTCGGAAGAAATAATTACTGATCACTTCTTTGCCGGCTGGAACGCTGTCAGTAATCATATCCGTGCATTCCTGCACCTTCATTGTGGGTTCCAGTCACACCGGGCAAGTTCATGAAGGGAGTGCGGAACTCAGGTAACATGCCCAATTCTTTTTACGTATAGTTTAGAAGAACTTTCAAAAACTTGGTACCCATAAATGATTTTCCTTCATGATCTTAGGTGTCACCATTTCAGCTCATGGTTACGAATATAACACAAGTTATTGTGTCAGATTGTACAATAAAGCTTTGGAAGAAAAACAGTGCAGTACAAGACAGGGACCAAGAAGGGCAACAGACACACAGCGCCGACTAGCAGCAGACTTATTCATACGAAGGGCAGGATTAACTATATACATATGCCACTGACATGTGCGACATACGTATATAGGTATATATGCATGTAGTTCATTCTGCCTGTCCCATGAATAAAGTGTTGCAGGCCAGCGCTGTGTGCGCGTGTGTGTGTGTGTGTGCGTGCGTGTGTGTGTGTGCGCGCGCGCGCGCGCGCGTGTGTGTGTGTGTGTGTGTGTGTGTGTGTGTGTGTGTTGCCTTTTTCTGTCGCCGTCATTTATTGCGCTCTGTTCATTCCAATGCTTTTCGAATACGCCCAAGCTTCTACACCAGGACCAAGACGCTCTTTAACCAGTGTGTAGCTCAACGTAGTTCCAGAAAGCCCATTCGTGATTGCCTGCGTTTTTTGTTTGCAGCAATCCGGACGGCGAGTGGCGTGCAAATCGTGCGGTTATCAGTGCCCACGTGGGTGGAGAATGGCACCGAGGACTCAGTGCTTTTGGACTGCGAGTACGCGTACACGGAGCGAGACGACTCGCAGCTGGTGGTCAAGTGGTTCCTGAACGACGATCCGAAGCCCATCTACCAGTGGATACCCGAGCTGGAGACGCGCCACGTCTCGCAGAGGCTCAAGGGACGCCTCAACACAGACTTCACGGTCACCGCCAACCATTTCACAAAATTCCGCGCCCTCAACCTTTTGCGCCCGACCACCGAGCTGAGCGGCCGGTACTCGTGTCACGTCACCTCCCACAGTAGCCAGGACCAAAAGTCGCAACTCATGACCGTCTATGGTGAGTTGCGCGGCGCGTTGTTCATAAGCTGAACTGCTTATGACTTGCAGCTGACGCCAGCGTAGTTTAGGATGTTCTTTGTATAATCATGAATTATACTCAAGGATTCGACTAAACATTGTACGGCGAGGAGCGGACATTGCAGAAAAACAATACACTCGCCACAATCAGGACGGATGAAAAAAACGTTACTGATTGTTCGGCAGATTGATGACCTGGGCTCAGGTCTCCCATGTCAGGACGTCAAGAGCATCAAAAAACTATATAATACGACGTTTCGAATGACGTTACAACGTTTTCTTGTTCACAATAAAGGGAAAATACAAAAAGGCATCACTTAAGTATTGATTAGATTGCTGAAGAATCTTGCGTACTGTTCTGGCATGTTGCCATGTGTCCGGCTTAGTGTGTGATAAGTAGATTGAATGTACAGTGACTCCAATAGTAGGCGAGAAGATAATGACTCTTCCGTGGTAGCGATTTGTACTGACGTGCATTAGAATGTATGGCCCGTGTCGACGGCGTGTTAGGCCAATACATCGGAGACTACATGTCCCTTTAATTCCCGGATATGCCAATGTATGAAGCTTCACAGTCTCCGCATTCTATCTCGTAAACAAGACCCGGGAAATGTTTGCGATCTGAAACGTTCTCTGCGCGGTCGTTCTCGAGTTCCTTCACCCGATTTTAACGGTTGAGCTGTTTAAGCTATTTGTTCCGCCGTTTCGCGTGACCAGAAAACTAAGCTGCGCCCAGCACGTGCAACGCAATAACTCAGCCGGCGCGCGCTCTCTTCCTCCTGGTCTTCATCTTAGGATTGACTATAAATAAGGGCAGTTTGCTCGTGGCGACGTACACTCTAGAAATGAGGAAAGTTGTGCATTTTTCTCTATCGCATAGTCATTCGGCGGATAAGAAGGCATATGGCCAGCACACCTATTGAGGTTGGCACGATGGATGTGCCACGTAGGCGTTTCTTCAATGTGTCTGCCTTCTGAGGAAAACGAAAAAAAGCACAGAACTGATAAAAGGAAGGGAAAGGAGAGATAGAAATAGAGCGAAAGAGAAAGAAACTGTCAGGATCAGTGTGAGAGGTCTTTACTAATCAGGATCCTACTAAGTAGAATACAACTAATGAAGACCTTGCTAGTTAGGACCGTGCTAAATAAGATCTTGCTAATAATGTAGGCTGGCCACAAGCTCCGCTGTTAGCCCAGTCTTGCTCCACTTGTGAAAGCTGCCCACAATTTTTTTCACCTTCTCTAACAGCACGTCCAAAGCACTTCGTGTTCAACTACTCACGAGCCGCCGAGGAGTCGGCGACGACGTTTGTGTGCGAGGCCACGGGCGCATTTCCTCTGCCCACGCTGTCGCTGTACCAGCTGGACGAGGGATCGTCCTCGTCGCCGCCACGGCGCCACGCCCTCGCACCAACGCAGCGGGTGACGCCCAGGCAGGACGGATCCTACGTCACTCGCGTCTCCAGCCAGGTGCCCGACGAGCAATTCTCGCGTTCGGGCCGACACTTGTTCGTGTGCCTGCTCTCCATACCGGGCACGGACTTCAAGAAGCAGCGCCTCATCGAGTTCTACCCAGGTGAGCCCGCCACCATAGCCTGGTAAACTCGTGAGTCGACTCACTAATGTCGAGACCGAACCATGAGTCTTAGAGTGAGTTGACCGGAAGATCAGTGAGCCCAACTGGATAGAATTACTTCTAGTCCGAGTGAGCCCTGTTGAGTACGAGACCGAATAAACTTAGACAAGAGAAACTTTGACGAGTTTAGGTCTGAGTAAGATATATTAAATAAACTGTTTGAAATATTGAGGCCCATATACTTTAATATTTCCTCATCAAAACGTACTAAAAGTAAGTTTTATCAGCCCAATTTTTACACAGACTGCGACCTGTAGAAACGGATCTCAGTCGTTCTTTTGAGACGCCTTCTTTGTTCACGCAGCCTGAGTCCGGCAGCAAACCTAAAATGCTGTGTGTGCCAACTAGAACATGCCATTGCACGGAGAGCATTTTGCCTTTTATTTGGCACTTGAACGCCGCGATGAACACAAAGCGCGCTTTCATCACCGTGCTTTCGCAAAAGATGAGCATGAAAATGCTTCTCACAGAGGCACCCACGATGCTTCATTAACACCACCCATCCCGGGAAATGTGCCGCTGCTGCTCTTTCCACCGTGTACGGGAACGCTAGTGTGAAACAACACCTGCACCTCAACGGTGTACGCGCAAGACTCCACGCCATGTCCCTGTTCCTTTCCTTCCTAAGGGTTTCTCCCTCGGTTGCTGGAGACAAGGGGTGGTCGAAAAGAATGGAGGCTATGCGGTCGGTCGCCACAAAGGGGGTTGAGCTAAGCGCGTGGGTGCACTAGGGTGTAGGGACCGTTTCCGATATAACTCCTTTCAGCCACCTCGATTAATTACGAAGCCTGACGACAAGCCCCGCTGGAAGCGCCTTATCGTCCACCGACACGTTCGAGGAAACCCATGGTGACGATAGTGGAGGTGAAGGGGGGGGGTGGCGACATGGCAACCGAGCTGCGCAAGCGCAGCATTTCGGTGTACACGTACGCACTCACACAGAGACGCCTTGAGACGTAAACTTATGCGCAGCCTCGTTCACCGTGTACACCGACTCGGCGGAGGCCGTGCGCTCCCTTCGTCCCCTCCGCACTAACGGCTTTCAGGAGGAACGTGGGAGTGGCTGCGGCAAACACGATTAACAGGGAGATTCATGCGCCCTGTCGCGCGCGCTGCAGTCTAAGTCTGCAAATTCCTCGCGGAGCACGAGGGAAGGGCGGCACGCAGAACAGGCAGAGGAGGGGAGCCCTGAAGTGTTTGCAGAACATGGCGCTGCCCACAAGGAAAAAAAAAGAAGAAAACTTTGGAAAGGTCTAGAAATATAAGCTAGCGTGCAAGAAATTAGAACGAAGGGGTTGAAATGAAGTAGAAGCGCTGCGCTTCTTCCTTAATTTCAGGGGCGTGTTCAGCGCCTTTCTCGCTTGGGCGGCCCCGAAAAAGACCATTACTGACGCACCAAGGGAATGGGTTGAGGAGAGAGGGAGAGAGTTAGAGTGAGATGAAGACGGCAGAACATTTGGTTCCAGCGTGTCCGTCCCACGGACGAGCCCGGCCGGACAATGTGATTCGCGATTTACGTCCTCGCAGCGGCGACGTGCTGTTCTCAGCGCTACTAATTGCCGAGAGATTCGGCAATTGGGTGCTCAGGGAGCCATGCGCGGCAATGGGCCTGCCTCGCAAATGGTGGGCTCTTTCCTCCACACCCTTTTCTTTCCCTTCCCCACTCTGAACTGAAGCCACAATCCTTCCGCTGGCCAGGCGAGGAACGCACGAGAGAGAACAAGAATTAAGCAGGCACGCAAGAAATAATAAAAGAGCCATGCAGGAGACAAATGAGCCGGAATGCTCTGCCACGCGCCACTGTTGTGGACCTTAATCGGCGTTGTTACGGTCGCTGGTGCTCTGGCATGCCTCGCTAATGGTGCGCGGCGCATCGTCTTGCTAGAATGAAAAACCGCTCGTGGTTGAGAAGTGGGAACTTCTACATTGTATCGACCGTTAGGATCCCTTGTACTAATGATGCAATGGCGCAGCTCATTTCTTGTTTCTTTCGAAGAGCGGTAGCCGCTTTAAGTTATTTGCTTGCTACTCATATAGCAGAAAACGGCTTCACAAACTTGCATGATTGCTCACTTCAAATTGAATTTTTCTCTTTCGCAATAAGCTGTTGGCGTGTACATGGGCAGGCTGTAATGATTGCCAAGAACATATGATAACAAAAGCAGTGTATATGAGATTGCGGTGTCTCTGATGAGCTTTCTTCATTAATGATTAAACCATACCAAGCGGTAAGTTTTCGTAGTACACTCAAGTGTACTACGAAATATTAATAACAAGACAAGAGTAATTACTATGTGCTTTCCACCGTTACACCCCTTTTTAAATGGTAAGATTGGTACACGTGAAGCGTTTTATTGCGATGATGTCATGTGATGACGTCGTCATATGACATAATGATGACGCCAGAAATTTCCATGATTAATGGCTTGATGATTACATCTCAACACGGCGTCATTATGACGTTTACATTGTTTATATTATATTGTTTGCGACTTTTTGCCACTATTCATGTTGACATCGACTAAGCCGACTTGTTTTTATTCATGAGGAATATAAGGCTTTCTCCTTAACATATACGCCATTGATATGACATCCTGCTAGCTAAAGAGGATGGCAGTGTCATCGGTATGAAGCATTTGCTTAACAGACACACAAAAAAAGCTCTGAAAATATTCACATTCTCGGTAAAGATGCAGCGTAATTTTTTATCGAAATATTTTAGAGCTTTTAATGAAATGCTGGGTCTTCAATCTTTAAAAGAGGAAACCAGTGATTTGGACACACTTGGAAATTCCCGCGCACACGTTCCACAGGCTGAGAATGTGCAATGGAAAGTGAACGCGACTCTATGTTGTATCAATTTTGTAGCCGTCTTCCGACATATTTACCGCACTTCAGAAGAAAAAAAAAACTTATGGACCGAGACATAGCGTGCGCAGTGAAGTTGGTTGAACTGCCGTTCGCATTAAACGGGAACCAAGCGACGCTTAGCGGTGCACGGATCACCGAGGCCGAAGGAACTCACGAGGCAGCATTCTGGCGGAATAGCTTTTCAGTACATTACGGGTAATGACGGTGGCGAAGAGCGTGCGAGACGCAAGCGCTTGCCCCTGGGCCTTACGGCAAACGATCGTCGACGTCGAGCCGCTCTCGTTTCCGTGGGCGCGCCATGGTTCGGACCCAGTACTTTTAGGGCCTCACCGTAGAAGGCCGTAATTTCTGCTCATGAATTATGGATGAAGGGCCGCTGGCGCCAAACAAAAGACAGACGCCGGAATGGAGGTCGCCGGTGTCAATGAAAGGAACAGATGGATATATTTCATTATTGCAACTTTTCCAACTACTGCAAAACACTCGACGGTGCCATTTTCTTCGAGGATATTTGTTGTTGTTTATTGTTTCTCTATAGTGATTTGTGATGTTATAATGAGTGCGACGGCCAGAATGCACCTTTGATGCGGGGATTTTATTATTTTTGAGCCGAATCGAAGAACTCTTGCTTTTGGTTTCTTAATTTCTGTATTTTTTCAATTTTTATCCTGACAACAAAGTGGAAATGCGTAGCCGTTGCCAAGAAATGGCCCCCGACAACAACTGCCTCGTTTATTTATTATTTAAACAAAATAACTGTTGCTTAAATATTCGTTATATTTTTTCCAGCTACGTTAGCTGCGTCCATGTGCACGAGAAGATTATAAACTTTTGTAGAAATGTGAGCCAAGCATTCGTTTGCGCTTGAAGTATCAAAAATTATTTCTTGTTATTTGCTGCACTGATGCAAACCACTGCTTTGTTTTTGAGCTACAAAAAAATGGTTAGTGCTTCTATATTCTTTCATTTCTTCTTTTCTTTACTCCTCGGTCTACTCTGTTTCCCGTGTGGCACTGTCTGAAAAAAAAAATTGTTTGCATTACTAGGAGGTAAAGAAACCTTGTTACACGTACGTTTATTCCGTTTCAAAAAGCGTTGATTCTTGAACTCCTAGCAAAACTGTGTACGTTATAAGCCGAGGTAATTCACGAGCGTTATTTTCGTATGTGCTGCTTTTCATACGACGGCTGCTTGCTTGGTGCGCTGCATTCGCTAAGAAACATCAGGACTTTATTTGTCACATGAATGCGTTCGCTGCCGGTACAGTTCGCGCATTTTCATACGATCTCTCCTGGTGAACATATCATTGCACAAAAGAGTGCACAAAATTATGTTAACAATATAGAGCTTCACTTTGCGTCACTAGGGACCGCCGAAACAGACTCGTAAAGTGTGATAACGCATTACCAGGTGCTTAAATATATTTATAACATAACAATCCCCTTTGCTCCGCTTCTTCGTGAAATACTAATGACTCTATTTTTGTAGCATTTAGAAATGAACATTTCTAGAAGCAAGGCCCTATTTTGCTTTTTTAAATGCAGCACCATAAAGAAACTGCTTTAAAGCCACGCTACTTGCGTTCAGACAACCTTATATAACTCATACGATAAACTGACGATTCTTGAGCGACGTCTGTTGAAACGTACCAGTTTATACGTATGAAGCGCATAGTTTGTGTAATAATAATAATAATAATTAAAAACTTCCTTTGACTCCTGGAAGCAATGTCTCATGGGTATTACGTTTCACCTCTCGCAGAATACTACATGGACAGCGCCACCTGCCGAGGGATGAGTTGGCCTGTCGCCCTCGCTATGTTTTCAATTATCTGGGCCTTACGATAATGTCCACCAGGGTCCAGCCACGAGGTGAGCAGGCTGTTGCCAGTCACCGTACGGTGAATTAAAAGCACTGATATCCGATAAACAATGAACAAGCGTCCACAAGATGACAAAAAATTGAATGTTAAGATTAACTAAATTCAGTTTTGTTTTGGAACGCTTCCTTTTCGATCACAGTGTTTTATTTATTTTTATTTTTTCTTAGCATTTTTCTGAAGTTCGTTTGTTTATATCAATCGTTAGTTCGTGCTAGACTATTTATTTCTAAATATATTAATTCATCAAGCTCATTTTTTGTCCTAAACAACACATTTTCTACTTCATGGCCGATCCCCTGGTGTGGGTTGCGCGAAGTATCTGAGGAAAATCCGACCAACCAACTTGTATTCCACAAACCCCAAGCATTTAACAAAGTCGTGGTCTATCGTTTGTACCCTGTACAAAAACAAGTCTATCTTTATCCTGTTCACAAGACAAAACAAAATAGAGATTAGGGAAAGACTCTCATTCAGTGGAGAGGAGCTTGTATTATCTTAATGCGGCCCGCCACAATCATTCTTGCGCACCAAGTTTATTGCGTTTATTCTTCGAATGTGTTTTGTTTCAACGCCGAAACAGTGTTCAATTGGTGTAGTATGTGACTTCTTTTTTTTTAATTTATGATTTGCAGCTTCCGGTGATCTACTATTGAGACCAAGTCATCTGCGTTCGGGAAAAGTTATGTGCCCAGATCAAATGAAGAGAATCGTTGTACATTCCTATCGCACCAAACCGAACGGTAGCAAGAGGGCGACAGAGAAGAACCGAAATGGCGTTGGAGGCACCGCTACCTGCGCGGTTGACTGCTGACAGAGACGACAGCCAATAATGCTGCATGAGGCGAGGAACGGAGGAGAGAGACGGTTTTCAAATGAAGAAAGAGAGAACAACGCACTCCCTGTTATTTGTGTTCACCTTCTCGCCCCCTTCTTCTACGAAATGTTTTCGCAGAATGTAAGCTCAGAGTATAACAATGTGGCTCTGTAAATAATATAGCGCCTTGTTGAAATGATAAAAAAAATGGTAAGTTATGCGCAGGTGAAAATAAAAATATCCTATTTATTAATGAGTTGTTTCTTTTCTTTCCCACTGTTTGTTTGTCGAACGGTGACGGGGATGCTTCCCAGAAATCAAAAGACGGTTTTCGTAATTCTTTAACAGAGCAACACATCCGCTGAAAGAAGAAAACAGCGCAGGAGAACATTTTTTGTATAGAGAAAGGAATATATTTATCATGTCCTAATTATAGCCGTCGTTTTGTAATACTACAAGGAAGATTGTACGTACAACTGTGAACAATTCAGTATATCATCTTTTATACCCCTTACCCTTTCTCCCAGCAGAGGGTAGCCAGCCGGTCTAAGAACTGGCTAACCTCCCTGTCTTTACGCTTGTTTCTTCCTACCTTCCTTCAGGCTGAGAATAAAGGCAAGTCTAACGAAAGATGAAGACTAAATCGAGCCCACTCTCCTCCACCCGCCTCACTTCATTTTTGTTAGAAACAACCTACGCCAGCAAAGGTTGTTGGTTCGGTATCAGCCTGCGGGGAGTTGTGTTCCCGCCCAATTTTATTAGTTTTTTTTCATGCCATAATTAAAACGGTTCAATTAAAAAACAACAAATCAAGCCCCCTATGTTCTCCTTGGATTCATTATCTATTGATTTCATAAACATAAACGAGTTAAATGCGAAAGCCATTAAAATGACTAAAAACGGCCTTCAGGTTATAACTTGAATCACAGACTGCTTTCTGCTATTGGCATGATAGACATAAATGTCTCTTTTTTTCGCAGCAAAGGAAGAACAAATGTGCGAAATAAAGTTGTGTTTGCCTTATTGCTGGAATAACGATGAATGACATTGAAGAGGAATGCGAAGTATGGCCGTACGTCCACAATGATTGGTCATTCAACGCATTCGCACGTACCCAATATGTTTTGGAAAGTTGAATGAAGAGGAGCTCAAGAAATAGACGGAAATACAGGGAGTTTAGAAGGTGAATGGCTCCTGCGACAAACCTGGAGACATGAAAAGGAAGAGAGAGAGAGAGAAAGAACAGAGGAAGGCAGGGAGGTTAACCAGAACATTGTATCCGGTATGCTACCCTGCACTGGGGTTGGGGAAGGAGGCTTTAGAAGCACTACTAGCCTTTCTGCGATCCACTGGCCTGTCAGAGCGCCTCTGAGCGGAACGCTCTCGTGTGTGTGTGTGGTTGGGATTCTTTTTTTTTCCTTATTATTTATTTTCTCTCTCTCGCTGGAGACATGAAAAAAATATGAAATGCATGTACACATCACGAGACAAGTAGGCACGTTTTCGTGTTATTAAATAGCTCCCTCTAAAAGGTTAACTCAACCTTTAGTTTCAAAGCAAGTTGATACCTCATTGCTTTATTCCACGGTATTTGTAGTAATAGTGGTAAAAAATGTAGTACTTGGAGTAGGAGGAGTAGTACTAGTAGCAGAACTTAGCACAAGTAGTACAGTGGGGCGCCATTACATATACCCACTGGGTATTCATGGTCGGGATTTTATATGAAAGAGCGATTACGTTATTGTGATTCATATAGACATTTAAACTCCTCCCAAACACACAGAGAAAAAAGAGGAGACTAGCAATTTTCACCTGGAAGTAATGACGCCACCCTGTTTAAAGATATGGAACAAAAGTCACGGTTATCCCAAGGCCGAAACAATGTATGCGATAGCATCAAAGTAGAATGTCACGCGAACAGGGGCGTAGGCAGAAATTTTTTTTCGGGGGGGGCACCTCCTTGATCTGTAGTGGGGACGAGCAGGCAGATGTGGTCGAGTGTCATTTTCTGCACTGTATGCTATGGCAAAAAAAAAATTTCGGGGGGGGGCACCGGCCCGGTGTGCCCTAACGTGGCTACGCCCCTGCACGCGAAGAACGGCAAGGAGCTCGAAACTTGCAGCGCGCTGCACAATCACAAAAGACGCACGAAAACAACACATGCAGGGTGAGCGCGAACTAACAACTGTCACAGCTCGACACTTAAAGCGCGCTGCTAGAACACAAAGAAATACACACAAAAGAGCGCACAGGTACACACGGGACGAGCGTGAACTAATAACTGTCACATTTGTTACTCTTTTGTGTTTGAGCAGCGCGCTCCTTCGCAAACGCGGCCGCTACAGCGAGCGAAGTGACCTCCGTGCACTCTGTAACTTCAACGCAAGCTTTCCGGTGGAAGCACAAGAAGAACAAACCGCTCCCATCACGAGATAAGCGCGCGCGCGCGGGCGACTACCTCCTGTATAGGGCAAAGCATAAGCGGAGCGCGCGCATAGCAACGAGCAAGGCGACAACCTTTAAAACGCGCGCGCGGCGTTCGGGCCATCTCTCTGGTAATACAGATAACACGCTGAAGTGCCCTCGAGATCTGTACAGCGCCAGCGGTAAGTGGAGTATATAAATAGCTCGCCGTTAACGTGCTGAGGAATGAACGTTTCATGGCCTAGCCTCCTAAAGTCGCGCGCTGCCGGGCGAGGGATCATCCGTTCGAATCCGCGCGTCAGGAAGTACATTCTAAATTATCTTTCTTCGTGGCTTTACATATATAGATACATATACATATACGAGACATGACGGCGACGCCGACAGCGAAAACCAGCTGAGAGTGTCCATATAATTGCCATCTCAATAAAAGGAAAATGTAGAGCATAGCCCACTACCAATAAAAACAATATTTGATATTATTACATCAACTGAAAGTATGTACAGAGTAACTACGCGAAACGAACATTTCTATAAATGACATGTAGTCGGCCACTACTGAGCGATTGTCACTAAATATTCCTGCAACTAAATATGTTGATTACGTAAAGCAGTCATCTTCGCACACTGCTTTATTTATTCCTTTATCAAGCTTTTCGTTTCATCGCGCAAAGATCTCTTCCATGTTACTTTCGTTTCAGGTGGAGGAACGTGAGCCTTCCGTGAGAAAGGATCATTTAGTCTCCTCCATAACTGCGTCGTTGCCGGTGTCTGTAATACAGGGCACGAAGTTACGTTCTATCCCCGAGGTCCATTTGGCATAGTTTAGTGGCAAAAAGGTTAAGGGAAGAGCCACTTTCGTATTTTACACATGTGCGACGTACGTCTACACCGTTTAGTGAGTCGGTCTGGAACGAGTATACAAAACACTCGGTCCATTACACATTGTGGTTACTACGGCTACACTGTAACGAAGTACGTACGAGCGCTTGCATGAGATTTCTCTCAAAATAGGATATTACGCACACCTGTAGAGACAAAGAGAGGGACGAAAGAGGAGGCAAGGAGTTTAGCCCAACCCTGGCTCAAGTGGCCATCCGGCACACTGCACCCCACGTGTAGGGAGACGTGAGGTGAGGGAAAACTCGGCTTCTAGAACAGGTCCTTGACTTTGGCAGGACAGCCAGTGGCACAGAATGTGCTCAGTAATCTCCTCACAGGCGCATAAGTTGCAGCCCCGCTACTGATCATTCCATGGAGACAGAAATATGCATTCAAAAATGCCCCACCGACGTGATCGCAAGGTAAGAAAATGTCACCTGAAAACCATCACACTTAGCCCAGAACAGATAATGAAACAAAGATATCAAAAGGCTGTGCTGAGCAGAAAACAGTTTTCTTAGAGTGCCGTAAGGCAATGGCTCGTTATTTTTGCTGTAATATTTCTCCAAAAATAGAACCACATAAAGACGTGGTAATGTAAGCTGTCGGGGCAATTAGGTGCGCAAACACGCAACAATATGCGACTACCGACGACAGCTGATGTTCAAAGCTGTAGCAGCACACTGCTGTAGAGCACAAAGCTCTCGTTTAATATAGTCTCCGCAAATATCCTTTGGAAAGGCGGTGCTAGTCCGCATACATTGTGATATTTATTTCATTGTTTTGTTTCGTATCCCTGACCGGCGCTATAGCACAAATACCCTGTTTACAAGTACTTGCTCCATTGATGATGCATGTGACAGCCACTCTCAGAGTTGGTGGCTAAAGAAGACAGGGCTTCGCTTTTGCCCTTAGCTTTACATTATTTCTAGCAACACACGAAGCTGAGACCGTCCACTCGCCGAAATCTCACAGCCTTCGCAAGTGAATAATAAATTTGCTTTAGAGAACAGCAGCCTGCTTCATCGCTCCTGTTGGCCGATGCCTCGCAAGAATGCCCTGTCTACGCTAACGCGTATCACACTAGGCATAAAACGCTAGCATATTACGCACCTAAACAAAACAGCGCAGCCGAGATAAATTTTCGACTCGCAGCGCAATTTCCTTGATCCCCGATGCCATTAAGACGTCTTCCATCGCATCCCATAACGGCGTTGATATCGCACGGGAGATGAGGTCCCAGGTCTTTCTTTTTTCATCTATGCTCCCGTTCTTCCGTATATCGTGTAACGAGCTGGAGTAAGTCATTTCTCGCCGCGCGCCATTGTTTCTTGCCTTATGACGGGGTCGATAGGAACCATCCTATAGAGGCGCATAGGCAGCGACCCATGAGTCTGTGAAGGCAGCCTATCCTTCGGAATATTCCTTCCTCTTTCCATCGTCCGCGAAAGGGCCCTTCCGCTGTCAGCGCTGCCGCCTGGGTGGGAAATGGGCCGGTCTCCCTGGTGAATGACCTAATCCCAGAGCGTGCCATAACCGGCAGTTATTCTCTCAGCTGACTCAATTAGGTTGTTGAATAAGGTGCATGCTTCAGGGAGATAGTAGAAGTTCAAAAATGGGCAAAAAGCCATTGACAATAATTGCAAATGTAAGCAGATAGTCTATTGCTTATAAAGTGCTATTCTCTTTTTGAACTGAATGATTCGTTCGAAGGGGCATATCTATTCGACTCCGATATTTAGGAAGCGCTCCTGGTTTCGATGCTTAAGTCTGTAAAAAACATGAATGTTTCTGCAGAACATACATAGCTGTGGAATGGATGGCTCTACATGTAACCTGATCTGGACGCGTGTGCGGTTATCCCAGCAATGCGAGTGCTGGTGTGGAACGTGGCGTCCAGTACAATCACCACGGTATTTTTGCGGGAAAAATGTAGCCCTTCCAAGCTCGAGGACAAGGGTTTGATTCCAGGCAATGGCGGCCTGATTTTGGTGGTGGCGAAACACGAAAAAAGTTGGACAGATACGAACTAGTGGTGCAATGACTGAGGAATCAATGAATCAGGTGGTGTTCCCCTCATCGTTTTCCCGGCTCCTCCCGCTCAATTCCCTTTCCCACCTCTTTCTATAGTACACTACGCATAGCTATGCTATGCTTCAAATTCTCCCTTCCTCTGTCCCCTTCTCCTCACTCTCACCTCTTTCCCTATAAGAGGCTATATTATGATTTACTCTCTCCCCTCCTCCTTTCCCTCCTCCTCATCCTCACATCTCTCCTCATCGCCCTCACTTCCTATTGCCACCTCCTTGCTGTACTATACTATACAAGGCAATGCTATGTTCTGCTTGCCTGCCTGGATAGCCGAGTTACGATGCTCGCCTTCGGATCGCGCGTAAGCGATCTTTTTGTCTCTGTCTTTTTCTCTTTCTCTCTATCTCTATGTTTCTTTTTCTTTCTCGGTCTTTGTATCTTTCTTTCTCTTTATTCCCTTTTTTCTTCTCTCTCTATATTTCTCGCTCCCTCTTTCTTTCTATCTCTTCATCTCTCTTTCTTTGATTCTCTCTTTCTTTCCTTCTTTGTATTTCCGCCTTTCATTCTTTGTATTTCTCGCTTTCTATTTCTTTGTATGTTATGCTTTACTCTTGCCCCTCCTCCTTTCTCTCCTCCCCCTTACATCGGTCATCCACACCCTTCCTTCCTTTTCCTACCTCATCGCTATACTATACCATACTATATTATGCAAGGCCATCCTAGGCTCGGCTTGCGTGCCAGGATAGCCCAGTGGTTGAGACACTGCCCTTCAGATCGTGGGTGCGCGGGTTCGAATCAAGCCTCGCGAGGAAATCCCCCCTCCCCCCGAGCTCCTCTCTTTCTCTTTCTTTATTTCTGTTTCTTTCTCGCTATTTCTCTTTTTCGGTTCTCGCTATCGCGCCCATCAGAGTTATTGCATCCCGGGCCGGAGAAGTCGGCGCACATGTACTGGGAGTGATGTCGGCGCTCGGTGAGGTTTTTCCAGTCCACGTATTACACCTCACGCCCGGCTTAAACAGCTCTGATGTTAAAAACAATGCAACATTGAAGATTTGATAGTCACTGACAATACTTAACATGAACTTAACTTGAAGCATGAAATAATAGTTGCTTCGGCAAACGGCACCAACTGATATCGGCGTGCTGGTTAATTTTGTACGGTTAGCGAAAAATCTGCAGCTCAAGAACGACACAAATAACAAGTCTTGCGACGGGCTTTCCGTCGCGCCATTCGCGACCGCCCAGAGAGACCGCCACGCTATATATTTTCGGCCGTAAATCACTGGGCTATCACAATGGTGGCACCCTCTGCCTTTCCGCTGTGGTCAGTGAGACACCACATTAAAAAAAATAAAACGAAAGCAACTGCTGCGCAACTACTCAGTGCACATACGTCGTGAATGTCAATCTCCTTCCCTGCTTCGCGCTGTCGTTGAACACGCCGGACACGTCGGCCTACCGCTCTATAAAAAAAAAACATTATTCTTCTCCGGTGACCACCACCGCCGCGATTATAGTGCGGTGCAGTACGAGCAGAATCGTGCGTGTGTGTCTGTTACAACGGCGCTGGAAAGTCCAGGGAAAAGAGGCACCCCGCACGACAATGACGCTCACCAGTCATGTACGCGAACGCCATTTGGAAGCCTACACAAACAAAAAAAGAAGAGAAGAAGAAGAGAAAAGCATCGACAAAAGAACGAAAAGCGTGCTAAGAGAAAGTGGCACTAGTACGGAGTGAACGAAGAAACAACCAAAACATCCGTCTACAGCATACGAGTGGACGAGGGGAATTGCAGTATGTGCGTATATCCGGGAGAGAAGACTCCTCTGAGACACGGTTTTGCAATGAGATCAGGACTGGCGCACCCCCACCAGCGCCGGCCACGAACGACGACACTGGGAAGCCAAGAACACCAGGCACCGTCTGAATAGCGAGCGCCTGCTGACCAATTTGTACGCATTTGTTTCGCGCCCACTGACACTGAACCTGCAGGAAGAAAAGAAAGGACTCAGCGTAAATTCCATCTAGCGCTGCGCAAGCGCCCCTTTTTTTTCGTATGCGAAGCACTTAGATTCATCCAATGCTGCTCTTCGAACATTTTCCTTTTTTCGTTTCTACAGCTACAGCTAGCTCCCTCCCACCTTCATGAATCCATTTTCTTAGAGGAGGCGCATGTAAGCGAGTGGGAGGGGCAGGAATGCGCAGCTTAGTAAACCCTTTATTTTACTATGATTCTGGTTGCGAAGGCAGGTCCTCCTTTGTTCTCATGTTTCTACATATATAATCCCTTCTTCGCAAGCAGGAGGTTTATGCACGACGCGTCTTCCCCCGGATAAAGGCGAACGTGCCGCCTGAGCGGCAAAAAATGATTCGAAGGGAAAGTAAAGTGCGGAGAACTAGAAAAATGGAATGGGGGAAAAACAGATTCTGCGCATTGGAAGGACGTTTTTCTTGTTACTAGTTAGATGGTTTATTCGTAGATTTTTTTTCTTCTTTTCAGCCCCAACTTATTTACGACGCAAACAAAGTACAGGACGTGGGATAGGTAGCCCTGCGTGCTGTCGTCTTAGTGTCTCTCCTGAAAGCATCGCATGAGTACTGTACACAAGCACCCCCTATCGCATCACCGAGCGGATATCCCGTATCTACACTCCAATTCCTTTTTTTTCCAAATCCCATAATCTCCTCCGGCGACTTTCCCATACCGTGCCATGCCTTGTTTTGTAGTCTGAAACACTGTTGCGACCGGGTATTTGGATCCATCCCACCGCTGCAACCAGTTGTTGCGACCGGCATTTAGATTCGTCCCTCCTCGGCAACCAGGTTGTTGCTACGATAGGGCAGCGTCGTACCCGGACTCCGTGTGGTAGCGTAGTCGAGTCTCCGGGTTGAGGAACTGATGCTAGCAAGATGGGAAAGCAATAACACGTTTACTGGCACTTTTCTTACCTCAATTACATCGTGACAAGGTCAGCGTTCAGCGACGAGCGAATTGGATGAGCCTGTTACCGAGGGCTCAGAGCCCCATTTCTCACTTAGCACCGTCGTTTTAACCCATCAGGCTGGCTCCTCCTTCTTGATGACCACCAATCACACACACGACCCCACCCACCATGGCACAGTCCGTTTCACTGTCGCTGAGGGGTCGTTGCACTCTTGAAACAGCAAGGGTCCGGCGGTTGACGGCACGCTTGCGGGGGAAGCAGGACAACAGGTTCCTCGGGCTTGCTCCTCGGACTCTTCCCCGAAGGCAGAAAAGGGTCTGCGGCGACTCCTGTCAAAACATACAGGTCAGGTCGTCTTGGCAGCACACCAATCCAAGTTCTGGTGGCCCATTGTTGAAACGTCTCCAACTTCGCCGTCCCTCTATTAGGTCGAGATTCTTCCCATTGTCGATCGCTTGCCGTCCCGGGGATTCCGTTTCTAGGAAGGATGCAGGTGTTCTAGCAGTGTGAGAACGCATCGCCCGTCCATTCTCATGGTCAGCGCGTCGCCACCGACTGCCAGTCATAACAACACGCAAAGGACGCTTTCTTTTTTTTGTACGAAAAGGTAGTTGAATTTTGTATGCAGCTAGTGCGAGGATGGGGCTTCGCGCATTTTCGTTTAACAAATGAAGGACGTCTGAATAGGCTGCGCCGTTGGCTCTAGCAGATTTATAAGGTTCACGGTGGCTGTTTATTACCGTTCCTCTTACTACGGCCGAGTTACGCTGCAGCGTATAAAGGAAAATGGTTAACTTGAACTTATAAACGGCTTGGTAATATAGCGCCAAACCTTGAGAGCAATTCAGTGTGTGAGCGGCAGTGTAAACATCCTTATCGCCGAACAAAAGTTGTTACAGCGCAAAAGAGCAAAGCCAGCTCGAAAAGAGCAGCCCTCATCGTCGGCGTGTTCACGCACTGAAATCTCTCAGCCCTCGAAGAAACAGAAAGAATGATATTTTTGATGCCACCTCGCCAAATTGTCAATCCTGCTGTATATCTGAGAGGCTCAGAGTTCAAGGATGTGTGCAATTGCACTCAACGTGAAAGCTGTAGAAAGCTGTGCAATTGCACTCAACGTGGTTCGTATGGGGCACGAGAAAGGCAATCGGTATGTGAATGTCGCTTCCCCGATCTGTGGACGATAGTCATGTCAAATTTCTGAAGCTTAAGTATCCAGTGCTCCACTCTTCCTGATGGGTCTTTCAAGTTCGTCAGCCAACAAAGGGAGTGGTGGTCGCTAACGACATTAAAAGGACGGCCATACAAATATGGGCGGAATTTGATAACCGCCCACATCACCGCAAGACACTCTTTTTCTGTGGTGGAATAATCTCTTCCGTGCGGGAAAGGGTTCTGCACGCATAAGTGACTACCCGTTCGGAGGTGGACAGGATATCCACAGCAGGAATGGGTCGCGGGACTGGCAGGGCCACTCCGTGAATGAGCATTGAACATCAGACGTTGAAGTCCAGCACCTCCACCAGTGTTGCGACGCAAGAAGAACAGGACACAAGCCCACGGTGGGACAAGGAAAGACAGTTTCTATTAACAGACCAAAATATCAGATGATCTAACGTCGTCTTCTTCACAGGAACGGTGGTTGCTGCTCATGCTCCTCACTTCGCTGTCATCTGTAATCCTGCCGGCTTACAGTCATGCCACTCTAACATGCTATAGATGGCTATATTAGAAATGGTTTTGTCTGCTGACACTATGCATGGCTATGAAATGCTCTATCCTTTCCCCTCCTCCTTTCTTTCCTCTTCACGCTCATTTCCGATTCCCGCACCATTACTATACCATATTATATATGGCTGTGCTATACATGGTATTGCCTGCATGACGCCATACATGGATATGCTATGCTTTACCCTCCTCCTTTGCCTCCTCCACACCCTCACTTTCCTTTCCCGTACCCTTACTATACCATACTATACACGGCTGCTCTTTACATGGTTCCGTCTGCGCGACGCCATACGTGTGCATGCTATCCTATACTCTCCCCCCTCCTCCTTTTCTTCTCCTAGCCTTCACTTTCCTTCTCCCCCCCCTTGCTACACATGGCTATGCTTTACATGGTTTTGCCTGCGCGACACCATACATGATCATCTTATGCTACACCCCCTCTCTTCCTCATTTCTTCCTCCTCACCTCACTTCTATTTCGAACAGCCTTGCTCTACATGGATATGCTATGCTACACCCTCTCCCATTCTCCTTTCCCTCCTGCTCACCCTCACTTCACTTTCCCACACTCTTACTATATCATGCTATACATGGCTATGTTATACATAGTTCTGCCTGCGTGACGCCATACATGGCTATGCCATCCCTCACCCTCTCCCTTCCTCCATTCCATCCTCCTCAGCCTGACATCACTACTCACCTTCACTTCCCTTTCCCGCCCCCTTGCTATGCAAGTGTAAACCTGCATCAGGTTCACACTTGTCCGCCCATTGCGCCGGAAATTTCGCGCACCTCCTGTTTGTACGCTAATCACGACACGAAAACTATGGATATTGCTGAAGCCTTTTCTTTCCAAAGAACACTGACAGTAGTGTCAGTTCACCCTGTGTATCACTTTTAGATTGTGAAATATAGTTTCTGGACGACACTTCATTTTGGTTGACCCTTCCCTCTTGCAGTTCCCATTCCTTGTGTTTTTTTTATATATTTCTTCAGAGAATGAATCCAAGTTTCAATCTGCGCTTGTGTGTGCCCCGCTCTTTCTGTGTCCAGTTTGTGTGCGCTGCCAAGTTCACATAAGGGATATATGGCTATGATATACATGGTTTTTCCCCGCGTGTCGTGAAGCAGCGACATAGGGTGGCAGCATGCTCCCTTCCTCCTCCCCCTGTTCTCCTCATTTCCCTCCCCCTCACCATCAAATCGCTGCTCAGCCTCAAATACCTTCCGCGTCCCCTTGCGGTTGCTACAGTTGGCTGTGATATACAAGGTTTTCCTTGCGTTACGCCAAGCGACATGAGACGACGATGACAGCATACGACAGCCCGAGCCCCCAAAATGCTCCGACCTTAAAAGATTTCAGAATGAAGAATAATTTTTCCCAGTAACTGTGTTGCCTGCTGTGTGGAATGCATGTGCGACAAGCTCGTTAGTAAGCTAGTAAGATTGTAACTAAAATAGTGAGTGAGTGAGTGAGTGAGTGAGTGAGTGAGTGAGTGAGTGAGTGAGTGAGTGAGTGAGTGAGTGAGTGAGTGAGTGAGTGAGTGAGTGAGTGAGTGAGTGAGTGAGTGAGTGAGTGAGTGAGTGAGTGAGTGAGTGAGTGAGTGAGTGAGTGAGTGAGTGAGTGAGAGAGCGCATACTTGCTTGCGTACTTGCCTGCTTGGTTACCCCATACTTTCTATCTTGCATATTTGCTTACTTACGCGCTAATGCTTACATACCTATTTCTCTATTTGCATAGAACAACGGCACGAGTGGGAACACTTTTTTCGATTTTCATAGCTCTAGAGTTGATACCCTAACCGTTAAATGCACGCGCAAGAAAGTTCTCATTTTCAGCATGATCACGTTGCATGCGGGGTATAGTGCGTCTGAACTTTCGTGACAGACTCGTATAGTGACCAGGAATACAATGGGCAGATACGTAATTAGGGGTGCTGGCGACGGTCATTACGGCACCCACGCCACGCATTAGCCGTCTGACCCATGCGTCGGCGGAGTTGGAGTCGAATAGGTGGCCTCGCCGGCTGAATGATGGATGACGTTATTGCGTGTCGAATCCGCACGCGCTCTCATCATACGCAGCTGCTTCTGATGGAATGACTCTTTCGTGATCATTTTTTTACCTTATCATTCTCTGTATATCCAGTTTCAATGCTACTGTACCGCCCCTTCGACCGACCGCGCTTATCAGCAGCACTGAACAGTTTCGTGACATGACGTTCGCAATGAATAAATTGGTGTGTTCGACAAATATTAAACACCAGAACAGACTTTCTAAACGCACCTGTTTTTGGGGCCAATACCGCAAGGGTTACGATTGTTGAACAGCAATTTTCGCTTGACCCTTTGAGTAACCTGTTTTTTATCGATTTTTCGTGCCGCACGTGCCCAGTGAATTTTTTTTTTGCCTTTGTTGGAGTGCATATCTCATGATGCCCTGCAAAGAAGACGATGATAATTTACTTCTTCGTGGTACCCACTTTGTATTTAGAAGGAAGAAAGAGTAAAGAAGGAAAGGCGGGGAGGTTAACCAGTTTAGGAAAACCGGTTTGCTACTTGACACATGGGAACAGGGTGGGGGAGATTTGCAGATGGAGACGAAAGATAGAGAGAAAGAAAATTTGGCAGATCCCACTTACCGTGGGAATCGATGTTATGCGAAGCATGCGTGGGATGGTGACTGTGGCGTAATTTTTCACATTGAGCGAAACGTTACGAAATGGCGCTACAGAAATATGGAAGTGGTATACGCACAGTCATATGTTGAAGAGTCGCCTATCTAATATATAACCAGTTGTTTACAGTTGCGTAATGATGGCAACAGCAACATGGGTGTTACCAACACCAGACGCGGTAAGCTGATATGTAGTGCTTATATTCTTCAATACTCGATAACGCGAATCCGAACAGGACAAAGAAGGAAGACAGATGCACAGGACAGGCCTTACTCCCAACTAAACATCATTCAGGAAAGTTTCCCTATATATATACACAGCCGAGCGGCACGCGCAGGCGCAATGCACGTATGTTACCGTCACAATTACAGTTGTTATGCTTATACTTGTCCGTTATGGCAGAGAACGCACGCGTTTCACGTACCCGTGTGTATATGTAGAAGGGGTTCTTGACAAACCTCAGCAGTGCCTTAGTCGGCTTCGGCTGCGATGTCTTCTGTTGACGACATGCGAGAATAGTTTCAACGGACATTTGTCTACTGTCAAGGCGCGCTAGAATGGACGCCAGTGACTGTCTCTGAACATTAAGTACCGGACAGTCGCACAGTATGTGGTGTAGCGTCTCCTCGCAAAGACAGGCATCGCAAAGAACGTTGTCGGCCATTTCAATGCGAAAGGAATAGAATTTCGTAAATGCCACCCCTAGCCATAAGCGATGTCCAGTTCGGCGGTGTCCAGTTGGCATACATAGATGCATCAAAGAGGACAGGTGGCGTTGGCGATCTGTCCGCTTGGTTTGGCTGCTTCGTGGGCACCATAGAGCGAGCGTGATCTCCTGTGCAAGCCCTCGAAGGCAGCATCAGACCTTGAAAGCGGTATGGTATCTTCCTGTGTGCTTTCAAGAGCTGCCCGAGCGGCATTATCGGTGTGTTCGTTCCCTATGTATTTAGCTGTCCGAATAGTCGATGCCACTACTTGAGACGTAATTATTCTAAGTCTAATTTCCATTGACAGCGGCGTTCGAGCATAAAGTAAATTACGATGCAATAACGATCACGAAGAATTGTCAGGCAATTTTCTACGTGCCAACCAAATTCTAAGCTGTCCATAAAATTGTTCAAAGATTGATCATACCATCACAATGAAGACCGTAATTCGCCTCACCAGTGCGATTGTTTCAATCAGGTAACAGTTTACGATAACGTGCATTAGAAAGGGCGGTCATATATACACACACACACACACACACACACACACATATATATATATATATATATATATATATATATATATATATATATATAGTATATATATATATATATATATATATATGTGTGTGTGTGTGTGTGTGTGTGTGTGTGTGTGTGTTTGTGTGAAGCGCACATTTCACTTATGTGCTCAAACATGACGAAGACCTGAAAGTTCTGACCATCTGCAGTTCGGTGTTACCCGCGCAGTCTTTGAGCCTTTGTTTGGCAAGAAGGGTGGTAGATGGGTGCTGCCAGTGGCCATAACTTCCGTCTGCGCCCCTTTGCGTTACGATCGCTGCCTCATAGCTTTTCTGTTTACTGCTGTCGCTTCCATCTCGGAACCGCATTCCCTAGTACTTTTTATTTAGTTTTTTTTTTACTTGGCGCTAACTTCGCCGTTTCCTGCTGCCATTTTTCCTCTTCTTGGCTTTTCAGAATTTTTGCACTCCCGGGTCGTTTCCTTTTGTTCCTAGTTTCCACTTGTCTTTCCTGCTTTAGCTAGTCGGGCACGTTTTTGTTTATCCACCCGAACTTATCGCGGTTTCCGGATGGCATCCCTCACTTTGTTTTCTCTGGGCCTCTACGACCCTTTTCACCCGCACAAACCTGTCCTTCCCGTGCCGTCTTTGTTTGAATTGCGTTTACTTTTTTCCAGCGGAGTCGCATATATATATGTATAGTGCACTTACTTGCGGTGTTTGGAATCGCACCAAATGTACGACAAGTAGACGCAGCCCCTGGGGGTATTTCAAAGTTTCATTTCGTGGTCTTCTATCCGGAAGCAATCCTTTGTGAAATTGCGATTTCTCTTTTTTTTTGTGGTTTCACCTTACTGTGCAGTTGTACGCAATCTTTAAAACGACTCATTTTCCTCTAGCTTTCAATGTACACACGCAGAGAGAAAACTGTTTTAATGTAAGATGGCTCAGCTTAGAATATAGTTTGTACTAACAGTCAGACTAGATGCTATTGATGTATACGTAGGTCACGCCGCGCTGCGTTTTTAATAATACGGCCTTCAGGTGAAAGAGTGAATTCCAATTTATGCGAAAAAATGTAGAAGTTAATCCTATAGGTTAAGTTGAAGCACGACGGAAAGGCGAGCTAGTTGGTACTGGTTCATGCTGATATATTAAATGCGCTAAGACGACAGAATCACTCGTGTTGTGGCCTTTCTTGTTCATGTAGTCTTAGCGCATTTAATATGTCAATACGAACGTATATGGTTAATTCTCGTTGTATTTCTACTACTGTATACACCGCACTTTGAATACGCATTTCAGATTACTTTAGGACGTTCGCAAAGCGTTTTGAAGGACAGAAATTGATTTCTCGCAATTTAGCACTGCATTCTGCATACATCAGCGCAAGTAAAAGCCGAATGCAAAATCATATGATTTTCGTATCTGTTTTTCAGCCTGCGCTAATATTTTTAATTAAATGTTATGGTTTTTTTTTTTGAAGTGGAAGAGAAAATATCGCGCGTATCGAAACTGTTGCGCTTTCGTGCAGACAACTGGGTCGCCCTGAACCCAGAATATGAGATGGTGTAAATGCGGTAGACAAATGAGCATCCAGAGCTGTCGCAGTTTTTAAAGGGCAAGCTTTCGCAATTAGAGAGGGAGGGTGTAATGAAGGGGAAAGGCCGGGAGGTCAACCAAGCACTGGCTCGTCTGGCTACCATATTCGTGTGACGGGGGAAAAGGGGAACAATAAATAAGATAGTGAAGAGAGAACGACAGCAAGAAAAAGAAGAAATGAACAGTTAGTGTAAACATACACAAAGTGAACAAACGCTCGTGAAGTCCGGTCGACTTCCAGCATCCCGCGAGGGCTTTCGTATACAGCCTTGCGCATGCACGAAACCATGGGTGAAGGTACTAATATCTCATTTTTTGAAAGAGGTCATGCATAAAGATGGAGCAGTGAGGTTTCTAGAAGAGGCTGTTGAGCTTCATTAGAGGGGAAGTAGCATAAAATGTGCTCAATCGTCTCTTCACAGCCGCATATAACTTCCATGCCGCACTGCTGGCCATTCCACTGAGACAAGGACATGTATTAGTAAATGCCACACCCAACCACATGCGACACAGCAGAGTATTGAGGCAATTACTGAGACCAGCACGCAGCAGGACGATATCTCCAGAAAGTGTACTTTTATGATTTATCTTTTGCAACCTGCTGAGTCCGCCCGATATGCCACTGAGCAATAAAGGAGGTAATGCGCGTGTTTACGTGAAGGAATTTAGAGTGCTACTATATAAAAAACACCCCAATCGCATGCATATAAACTAATATTGTAAAGGTAAAGTAGATCAAAAAGATTATTAACAAAAAAGTTAAGCCTATACTCCGCAATATCAGTATTATAAAATATTAACACACCGGTCAGCAATGCAATTGCTTCAATAAGATGTACGTGAGTCTGTTGCTCCTGCAGATGAGTAACATTAGTCCGTTGCATGTGTTTTTGTGTTCTTTTTTTATTAATGTACAAGATATTATGCGGTCAGTTGTGATTTCTAATCTTTATGTTATCCCAGTCTTGAGAAACAGAAGAGGAAAATTGGAATTTTCGCCATACACTATATGTGATAGCTATGACTTGAACAATTCTGGCGAAGAATTGTCTTAAATATCTTGAGCAAGCTTAACGACTTTAATAAAAGGCTTAACGTCATTGCAAAAGCTGGTTCAAAGAGGCTGCAGCATCCAGCGTGGAACGAACGAGTGTAGAGGATGTATTGTGCGTGCGTTGTGCACCCTACACATATTGCCTATGCCGACTTCATTTATCAGTCACTAGCTGTTAGCGTGTGCATTTTGCTGTAAATCATCCCAAACAATAGACTACTTGCGGGTAGGAGGCCACTTCCGCTGTGGATGGTTTGTCCCACCATGTTTTCTTCAATTTTACGCTGCTGTTCTCAAGTGAAGGTATGCGAAATATTATGCGAAAGATGCATTTAAAATTGCTTTGTTGCGATATATTGCTCTTTTACACCCTACCAGCATACGTAGAAGCACCTAGTTCGTAATAAGGGGTAATTTACGGACGAATGGAGTAAAAAGATAATCATCCATTATTTTAACGCGGCCCGATGGAGGTACACACCGGTGACGACACTTTAAGGAATGAGTGCGAGTGCTAGAGACGCCCTTAAAGCAATTACTCTAAAGCCGATGGCTATCGTGGTAGTACCAGGTCTACGCCTACTTCGTTTATTATTCCGGTGTTCTTTTTTCAGGGATACAGACGAATATGTGTGTGATGTAGTGTGCACCTAATAGCACGTCACGCAACTTACCAGTGTGGAGTACTTCTCCAGCGTTTCAGGGTCCGAAACTGCAGTGTTTCCAGAGGCTAAGATGCGAGCGTAACTTCAGAAAAGATCACACACCTGCTTGCGCTGCGCGTCCTTTTTTTATCATTTTGGCAGCTGGCGTGTGCCAGCGACCGTCGATGATCTCTTCAGCGGCACGATCGCGAATAACACCGGGGCTCCTTCTCTCGCGCCCGCAATGCGCCTCGGGCATGGAACACCTCGGCATCCAAAATAGATGCAGCGGCGCCAAGAGCGCCTGATGGATCGGCTCATATTAATATACATAATCTGAGAAGCTTCAAGGCGAGTGCTCTTACTACAGGCAGCGTCGGTGCTCCCTGAGGCTAAGAAGTACTTTGCAGGAGGTCGAAGGATCGATATATGATATGACGTTGAGTGAAGGAACGCCCAGGGAAAATGAAACAACGCTAAGTTTCCTGACCTGAAAGGAAATAAAAGGGAACACCGGAGTTTTCAGGAAAAACGGGAAATGAACCTATGATATATAGTGTATGCGATGCAGTAGACGAAAGAGCAAAATGCATAAAAAAAGCATATGAAAACGATGCATTCATCGCCCTAGTCATAAATGAAAGACGCGTTAATATCCACCGATCCTCGCTGTCTATACTGTCTATATTTACACTTGTTTTAAGGTACCTAGCGATTGGGTGGGAATTTGCGCCTATGAATAGCGTGCGCGCGTGACCCGCGTGATCGCTGTTTCGCATTCTGCGTGTATTGCCTTCTTTTTCTTTGTGAAATGTTGCTCGGCATCCGTAGTATGTCGTCGTCGCTATTTCCCGAAGACTTCAACGAAGATGGATCGAAGCGTTCGTCTCCTTCCGGTAGTATGTAAACATCCGTCGTCGCCACGCGTTCTACTTTCGCGTTTGTTATTTGGCATGTCAACCTAACGACAACGCTGTTCGCTGGTTCTTGTGCTTAAAAACTTTTCCTTTCATTCGCAATGAATTCGACAGCGAAACTGTCATGCTTTTTGTTATGCCGCCTGGCGTGACCTGAAAAGTATCATCATCATGAACATGGCACGCGTTCTCTTCGTCCTCTTCTTCGTCTGCTGCGTCGCTCGCAGAACACGTGCGCCGATTGGTCCGGCATTGGATGCAATAGCTTTGATGGACGAGAGAACGATTACGGAGAGAGAGAGAGAAAGAGAATGAGAGAAATAGAGTGAAAGAAAGGGAAGAAAGAGAGAAAAAGAGAAAAACAGAGAAATAAATAGCCAGAAAGAAAAAAGAAACAGACGCAACAAAAAAGAGAGAAAAAAAAGAGAGAACGAGCATAGCATGTATACTGTAGTATAGCAAGGTGTTGATAAGGTATGTGCGGGTGAGGAGAAAAAGGAGGAGGGCAATGCCACCAGCTCCACTGAGTCCTCAATCTTAGCACCGCTAGTGCATAGCTGCCCCAAGGTTTTGTTAACCAAACGTCCTAAACCTGGAAGACAAAGCGATGGCCCCGAAAATCATAGTTTATTATTCGACATGTTTTAATGTTCACTCCATACTCCTCAAGGAAAATGCAGTCAAGCATACCTATGCAAAATAAGCGCCAGCCAGTATTAAGAAAAGCGACATCACCTAAGCAGGTACGTGCCTGTGTGAAATGGGCCCCGATGAAATCATGACATCGATAATATATTCTGCCACACGCACTAGCGAATGCATCACCAACGCCTTTCTCACGCGATGCGCGCACTCGTGTCATTTCCGTGAAGCAGGATCACTGTGATTCATGTAAAAAGGACAATGCCGCGAACACCACTCCCTGTTTCATTAAATAAAATAAAATAAAAAATAGATCAGATACAATGCCACGGCAAAGCACGAAAATGCATAATACGTGAGTAAGGTCACAGCAGCTGCTGCGGCTATACATGATGACACCTTGGATGACACCAGGACGAATTTTTCGGCGACTAAGAGGCTTTATTTCTCCGAAATCCGTGTGGATTTCCTTGTTGCTTCGTGCTACAAACGGGTGGTTGTCTATTTTCTCTTTCTTGATCGTCTGTCCTATTCTCTTGCTTTTTGGGCGTGCGCTGGAACACTCGCTAGACACAGCCACTTGTTTGCACTACTTCGTAGGTGCGATGAAACTTGTTGCAGCACAGTTAACATTATTTCTTCGATTTTTTACCTTGATAATAAAAAATGAAGATCTTTCTTTTTTTTGCTCATTTTATTTTCAATTACACAATCCAGAGAAGAATATTCGAAAAGAATGTTGAGGTTTCGCGACAGTTCCTGGCAAAACATTGGCTTTCTCGTATGTTTATTTGATTCCTTTCTCTCACATTTTGTTTTACTTTGTTCGTTTGCTTAGTCACGTTGTTGTTTTCTTGCTTCTTCTTTATACTTTCCCTTTTTATTTCCACTAACATACATGTAATTTCTAGACCTCACAAACTGTCTTCATGCTTGAGTATGCATCACTGTGGCCCAAAATGCACTTCGTGAAAAGAGGTATAGGAAACAAAGCAATGACCCTTTTTCACGAAATGCCCTTTGCGCCACAGTCAAGCATACCTATGCAAAATAAGCGCCAGCCAGCTCGCCCAAAAAGAAGTCCTTTTGTCTTCAAGCTACACGTTGAGCATAGCTTCTTGACATCGCGTGAAACTGACATTTGTTAGAGTACCAACCTTCAGTTAATGTTCACTTCAATATAATTATTTCCTCGAAGAAAGGAATCGAGCTTCCACCGCAGTGGTGAGTCATGTTTCCGAAAATTTGGCAATGTGCTCGCTCATCAGCAAAGCTAGAACAGCGCAGGTACAGAATGATGGTTCGTAAAAGAAAATGTAAGCATAGTTGTTGGCGTTGCTTAGAAGTGGTGTCCTACTCACAACATTAATTGCAAAGTAGTAGCATGCATGGGCGCTCGTACATTCATAGCTATTAAGAGCGAAGACAACTGCAATAATGAACAACACACACACACGCTTCAGCCGTTGTATGTGATAAGTTACACCATAAAAGATAGAATAATTCGCGTTCCTAGTACCCAGAAAATAACATATTTGTAAAATGCAACTGCGACAATGCGAGGCACGAAAGACAGATGTATGAATGAAGAAATGCTTCAAAACTTACAAGTACGAGAAATCTGAACTCAAGCGTTATTGCACTGTTCACACTTAAAATGTTGAAACACGTGCTTTCGCTTCGGCATTGTACGTTTAATAAACTACTGTGGTCTCACACGACGGTTAGTGTACCTCGGCTTAGCATTCTTCCCTGTCAGCTGTTCTAGTATTTCGGCACTAGCTCGTATACCATATAGCTTCTTCGAAGAACCAACACGTGCGAGGAGTTTCATAATTCCGTTCAGATTTTAAGCGTTCTTCTTTTAAATTCTTCCCTTTTCTTCTCTTCGGCTAACTATTTTCGGATTCAAATTACAAAACAATGTCAGCTCCGAAATTATGTTCGTTGCATTGTTTGTTAGCGCAGTCATCTCAGTGTACGGCTGAAGCCTGTTCCAGACACCATTTTTGTATTCTGCATAAAATACTAACCAGAGTTGCTATAACCAGACAGCCTTGGTTACATTGCACTCTGAAACATTAGAGAACAAGCTTCTTGTGTTTCCTTTTAAATGAAAAGCATTTCTTAGTGAACCCTAGCCACTTTGAGCGTTTATATCTACGTATCTATCTATCTACTAGCCCAATACGTCTCGGTGCTCCAGTGATCACCTCCTTAACTTAGTGTAGACCAAAATTGGCATAGGAGGGCAAGAGGATTTGACAAATATGACTCTCTGGTCACGACATTAATAATGTGAAAATTCTGTCGCATACGTCGTCAAACCCTTTCATCTCGACAAGTGTGGCACACACTCGTTTACCACGGGCCACGGTGTACGGGTATGCGGCACAAGTGATTGACAGTTCGTATCTACCCAGGAACGATAACAACAGACACTGGTAATTTAAATGCGAAAGCATTAGGAAAAACCGACATCGGCAGCGTTCACCCGACGAATGTAAAGAATAAAAATTAGGATCCCAGCAGGAATCGAACCCAAGCATTCTGCATGGCAGTCAGGGCCACGTCAGGTCTAGAAACTGCTTTGAAAAAACACCCTATACAGGCGTAATATCGGTGCAACATCCACTGTGGTTGTGATGCTGGCTATCTAATTTGATAACAAAGCAATAAACGCTACATATGTACTCCTATGATACATGCGTCATGTCAGGTTAACGTCTGTGGTTCCAGTGTTGGCTCTGCTTTTACAGCAGTGTAATAAACATTTCATTTCTGTTCCTATATAATTCAGAAAGCGCTATTCAAGCGTTTCTCGACCCCAGAGGAATAGGGTAACGAAAGTTATGTACGATGTTCACACTATCGCAACGTCAAATGCACTTCGCTGCGATAATACCCAAGTAATACTGACGCATGTGCTGTAACGACAGTGCTGACGTTACGTCAGGCCATAAGTTACCCTTTCAACGCCAGTGTCGCCGACTTGCCTAGTAAGACCACGATGTGCAAACAACTAGTACACTTGCAAAAACACGTCAATCCACCTTGTAACGCTTGACTCAATGCCAAAAAATGCAGCATACAACTACTCGCTGACTGCTTCGCCTGAAACCGATTCCCACAAGGTGTGGGATCGGCGAATTTTTTTGAAATCGTGGTATTAAAAATGATTTTCGTATAAAAAGGGCTGTAGCCTTATGTCGCACACGATGGTTGCAGAGGGACAATGTAATTAGAAGCCGATAATTGAAATCATCCATTTATTTTTGGGTGAAATGATTTTGTGATTAGTATAAAGATGTTATTTAGAAGTTCTCAGACAAAGAAGGAAAGGAAAGAGAAGAAGAGAAAGGAAATGCAGGGATGTTAACCAGTCTAGCAGGACCGGTATGCTACTCTACACTGTGGGAAGGGATGGGGGAGGTATACTTACTCAGACAAATGCTGCTGGAACAGATATCAAGTAGAGCCGCGTGAACGTCACTGATGTTTCAGTAAGCTCATTGATAAGAAAGCACAGGCCTTGAAACCGCACAGATTTTGCACGCAGCATACTTGATCGAGGGCATTCGCGCCATAAGTGTGACGTCAAACACATTTCTACAACTACAGACATAAATTACCATATCTGAGAAACATCGCAGATTCTTGATTTTGTTAGAAAAGCAAACTTGATTTACTGAGAAGCGCATTGCAGCAAGAGCAGAAATATCGTTTTCACGGGCTGCCTCCCACATTACGGCACCAGCAGCTTATTCTGCAAAATAAAATTCATTTACCAGCATTTTACCAGAATGAAATAACGCACGGAATTTACTGTAGTTTTTACGTTGTATGTTGAGCACCACATTATTGGTATCAATATGAATAAATACACGCTTTTTTCCAAAGAAAGGCCTAGGTTCACATTAAGAAAATCCGCGCAAGTGTTTGAGTGTGTCCCGAGAAATCTATCTCGAATAACGACATATCTCGAATATCGAATAACGCCAAAAATACATATCGAAAATAAGTTCGTCAGTCTTGTAAAGCAAAGCTCCGAAAAAATAAAATAAAAGTTCGTCAACGCTCTAATTTCTTCGTTATTGCTCCGTACTGTTACCCTACAAGTCAGAACCACAGCAAGACCGCTTCAATGGGTTCAGCGTGAGGCGATCACGATTGACAATGCTACTATTTTTGTAGACTAGTTTTCACGCTACTAACTTCACCAAACAGCTGTATTTAGACGGCGCCATGCACTGACACATGATCGATGCAACAAGGCCACCGCACGAGGCTGCTTCCAAAACGACGAACAAGCCTGGTCCGCGAGCACACCTTTGTCGTCGGCTATGACGCACGTCTTGCAGGGCCACAGTGAACGTACGGGGAGAAGCCTCTGTTGCAGATGTTGCGCAAGCCGCTCGCGGCTTAATTAATTGCGACCGTGGCTTCTCGTTAAATATTCCTGTTTGCTGTCGTCCCTCGCTCTACTTCTCTGGTCATCGTTATATATGCGGGCGGCCACATCGCAGACGTGCTGATGCGATCTGCTGGCCACCCTCCGGTCAACGCATCGCCGGCGCCCGTGAGCAGCGACGCTTCCTCCCCACATTTGCCATTTCTCCGTGCTCATCGCGCTTCTTCATATCCCTTGTGTCCCGTCATTCTTCCCTACGTCTGCGTTAATACCAAATTAGCGCTTCGAATGGAGCACGTCTATATATCGGGCCACCTCTTGCGACTAGCCTACCCCTGACTGACCCTCATCACGGCCGCGGCTTCCGTAGGATCATGGCTAGTCTGGGTCGGTCAAACCGGGAATGACAGTTAGCCAAGCGTTAACTTCATTATAACAGACGGCGTGCATATGCGGAGAGTTCGGTGCGCGGTTTGGCTGCGCGGTGTGTCACCGGTACATGCAGCCCTGTCATAATTAGAAGGCGGGTTTGACGTCACAACGGCCGCATTCCGTCAGCGACACCACGAGTAGCGTGCCCTTTTGCGCAATAGATTTGTCTGAAGTGGCATCATTGCAGGCGTCATTGCAGGCGAAGAACATGCTAAGCCAATGTGACAGCAATGCGTAACAATCTACGAAAGGCGCACAAAGACGTGCACATAGGACGAAATGCTGTGTACGTATAATGACACCAACACTATTAGAGGGTATCACGCTTGTTCACAGGCAGACACGTCGCTATGGCTTGCACAATTGATGCGACTAACTTGTGGTGATTTTGTAATGTTTGAAATTTTTAGCTCGATCATGCTGATTCCGAGAGTGAAGCCGGGAAATAGGTTAGGGCGAACCTTCACTGTAGGCACACCGCAAAGGAACAAAGAGATAAACGCAACAACCATAATTGACAGCACACAGCGTATGCGAGAAAGCTGAATTCTCGCGTAGCCTTGGAGCAGGGCCGTTAATTAAAAGCTCCAGCCAGTAGTAGATTACGGGACCTATACACTAATATATTAAATTAGAGGCGCCCTACACTAACAATTTCGAATTTTACGTTCGCGTGGAAATCATGTTCAGTCACTGGGTGCATGTATGAAGAAAGCCAGCTGGAGTTTATGCCTCATTAAAAATTTGATCAAGGCGAAAGCCTGAGATTCCTCACCAAACGCGAAATTGACCGTCGGCGTTCCGCGTAGCCGACGTCTGGAGCTAATTGAGTGATGCAAAAAATCATCACGTGGTGACATCCCCATGAAGTCACAGGTCGTCAAAATTTTTGGCGTCATCATGACTTCAATTGACGTAATCTCACATGTAGACATTACTCATGACGTCGTAGCTTGGTCAAAGGTGGGCAGATCTCGGAGGCAGTGCAGAAACCACGTTAGGTGCAGGAAACCGTCCAGAGGGCAGCGGGAGAGAATCAATGCATCAACTAAGAAGAAAAAGAAGATAGCTTTCGCCTTGGAGTCGTCTTAGGTGAATTCATAAGGGAGCCTGCTAGTTTACTTGATGAAGCACAATAACCCGGAATATCAACTAGCTTACTACACGTAACTACTTACATTGTTTAGTAAGAACGGTTGTTTTGTTCGCAATATTAAGGGAGCTGCAATTGAAGCTCAATTTCACCATAGTTTCTGCATTTTTATAAATCTTGAAAAGACATAAATACGGGATGGTCCCGTATTTTGTGTAGTGATGTAAACTTATGTGATATAAACTTTTTTTTTATTATCTTTGTTCCACCTCTACTGTTTTGCTACGCTCTGAGAATCACGACAGGGCGCTTTAATTCCGCAAAGGTATACTGTGCCATACGAAGTTTAAAAAATAACTCCTAAGTTTATGCATTTTCAAAAGTCTGCAGAAAAGGGCGACGATGCATTCCCAAGAACGCACTAAAGGTGACTGCATTATGAGTGTAATCTCGATTCATTTTTTTTTTCTTTTCAGTAACGAGTATTCATGTCGGCTTTGTCGCCTTCCATTGAATGTTGTTACAAGGTTAACTGCTGCAAAGAAGCATATCCAACTAAGAAATATTCGTCTACAAGAATTATCGAAAGTGATTTGTTGACTCATAAATTCCTGTCTTGTTTTCCCTATGCATACATATTAGACATGGAAGTAATCGCTTGCATGTTTAGGCATCAGCTCTGCTTTAGCCAGTATAGCGTCTAATCACACCTAGATAAACTTACAAAAGCAGTCTAGAGGCAGGACACAAGCAAGCCAACAGCTGTAAAGTAATGTGTTTTTGCGCGTGCTTTCTTTTGGTTATATTCTACTTGTGGACGTGTGATCTACGCTATTTTCCTAATTTCATTGTAAATTATCGCATAACCCTTGCTCTCATTCTAATAACCACGTCTCCTAATTACCTACCTGAACAGCAGCTACTGGTAACAGCTACTGGCTTGTGCTACAGTGTAAGACCTCCCCTAATTCTTCCTGGCGAATGAATGACATACAGGGAAAACTTGAGTGGACCAATGTGAGTGCTGCCCCATCACTGATGACGAAATGTCCTGACTAGTATTCAGAATACGCGCCGCGATCAAAGCCATTCAGCAAGCACGCGAACGCTGCGTTAATCTGGAATTTTTCTTTTTTACTCCTGGGACACAGCCCCCCCCCCCCCCCCAAAAAAAAAAAAGCGTAGACCTCATGAACGAAGAAGGGTAGCGGGCAAAAGGGCGGAAGATGAGCAAATTACGAGGTGGAGGAAATGGAAGGGGGATGTAAAGGTGGTCCGCTGGAAATGTTGCGGAGGAGGGAACTTGATTGATACATGCACTCTTGAAAATTGATCCCCTTCGAACTGTCTTTCGTGGCGGGGACGCTTCGCAACGAGAATCACGCGCGGTCGACGCACCTGATTATAGGCAGTCATGCACGCTCCATACCTATGGAGTACGGGGACGAGTGCTCTAATAAAGTCATATGTCAGCTAGTAATATAGCTGATGTTTCTGATGTCGTACGAAGTATTACTGCAGGAGGGCTGGTACGTGCCAGACTCAAAATATGGGAACATACCGTCAGGTAAGTATAATAAGGTCGAAATTTGTGGGGAGAGTCTAGTCATCACCTCCCTCCACGATGCATATTGCATTGTCTGCCGACGCATCGCGCTCTTGTCGGAAACGCGGCTGCTGCAGTGAGCGAAAGTGACCTAGGTGCTCTCTATAACGTCAAAGGAAGGTTGCGGGTGAAAGTTCAGCACGTGCAAAATGCCCCCATCATGAAATAAGTACGCGCACTAGATACACTCCCTGCAGAGGCGCGCTCGCATCGCAACTCGAAGGGCGACGACCTATAAAGCGCGCCCTGCGCGCTGTGCGTGCCATCTCGCTAGTGATAACAAGAACACGCTGAAGCCACTGAGCTCCGAGTGCTGCTAACGGTAATTGTATATAAATAGCTCGCCGTTAGTAAGCTGAACAACGTACGCTCAGTGGCCGAGTGGTCTCGCCCCGCGCGCTGCGGAGTCAGGGATAGCAGGTTCGACTCCTGGCAACGAAACAATTTCTGCTAGTTTGTTGCTTTGCCATCTCTTAGTGTTTTTTACAACGTCATATCCGTGACGAAAATACGTCAGTGGAGCCGTGGTGGACCCCTGCATAAAACACTTTTTTTGTTAAAAAGCTTGGAGGACGCTTGAGCTTTGCCTTCAAGACTAGAACGCGATAGCGTTATTGGGCCCCATGCGCATTGTCTTTAACCGTACCGCAAGGAAGGAGCGTTTGTGCGCGTAACATTGACAGTTTAAAACTATCCTAGAATGCCTACTGCAAGTACAGTCGCCAAGTGCCCACTACATCGTAATTCTTCGTTTTGCAAATTGGCGAAATACCCACTACGCGTCGGCAAGGTACCACGTGCACCTGCGCAGCTGCACAATTTTTAATTGGTGGTGTACTTTAAACCACCCACTCTTTGCGTAATTCACATATTTGACGCCTGCTGCGATGCTACAATTCTGCCATGCAATATTACATGCGTTAAGGAGACTCATCCCACCACATGACATACTTATAGCGTTTTTTTTTTTTTTGCTAAGTTCCAAGCCCTGGCGCGGCTCCGTGGTAGAACACCTGCTTGCCATGCAGAAGGCCTGGGTTGAATTTTCACTCGGACCGAGGATATTTTATTATTCATTTATTTGCATCTATCTCAAATTTCCGCTCACAGACAACGCCGATTCCTCGCTCACAACCAACGACGCCGCCACTGATGCCGACCGCGGAATGTCTGCGAAACAAGATCTCTAACGCTATTTCGTTAATATACAGGGCATAGAACCATGTTATTAAATGCGAAGGATTTCTTAGCGAACCAAACACAGTTTGGGCGTTTGTATCTATCTGTTACCGCCTACGCCTGCATGCTCTCATGGCCGTCTCCTTAATTTGGTATCTACCAAAATTAGCAAAGGAAATATGAGTGTATGGAAATCGTGACTGCCAGGTCATAATGTGAACAAGGTGAAAAACCTTACGTGTACATCATGAAACCCATTTGCCCAGTCACGTGTGGCATACCAGCACATTCTATGCGCGTAGGTACACCACAGCTGACGCGGACTTGTTGATGACGAGATCTTCACGTGAAATGTTTTCTTCGCCACTTAGAACCCAGTTCCGCATCGCTAGGAAATTGGTGAAAGGAAACACCTGGTGTCTTTGCCTGTTGAGATCTGCAGAATGGCACGCAACAGTGCACCATAGCTACAGTGATTACGTCTGAAGCAGCAGGAAAAAAACAACGCGTGGACGCTTCCAACAATACCACGGAGAGAGTTCACAAATTCAGCCGTAAAAGCTGGCACAAAATGGGCAGCACGTGGGGATCGTTGGCAAGGGCATCGATTCCATGGAGGAAGCTCGCAAATTCAGCAGCAAAAGCTGGGACACGATAGGTACTACGTGGAGTTCGTTGGCATAGGCATGTTCCTTCAGACGCCGCCGTGAAACGCAGAAGTGGTGAGATAACTGCGCCTACAGAAGCATACAAGGGTTGCAGGGAGCAAGCCCACACTCATGTGGTGGGAATTAGCGACAATAATGATGAAAGCAGCACGCACAACGGAGTCACCAGCCTAGCCAGTCAAGAAATCAGTGATGACAGCCCAGCCCGCGCGATAAGAGACGGTGAGGTGGTGGCCGACCTCGTGCGGCGAGCCATCGAACAACTCGTTAAGGAAAAGTTCATTTCACTCCCGTCGCACTGCGAAGGCCGTAAGGGGAGGGCGGAGGAGGAGTCGAGTCCGGGAGTGCATATTGTCACGGGGTCGTGACGTCGACGAAGACAGCAGTCGGCGTTTGCAGAATGAAACTGTTTATTTGGCCGAACTTGTGGCCGGGAAAATGAGAACTAGAACTACAGCAATACACGCTGTACAATGATAGCGGCGAACAGGGCGGTCGTCCGTCGATCAACTGACAAGCGATCAAGCGCGTCGGCTTTTATACAGGCGCTATCGAACTTTCCAGCACTATCGCTGGTGGCGGCGTTATTCTAGACAAACTGGAACATTCGCGGCGGGGCGCAATCTTAACAAACCGATCTACTACAATCGCGACGCTTCTAGACACTACTTCGCGGACAGCGTCGAGCGTTTGATAACCGTCCCTGCCGGTCAAACCCGAATACATCAAAACAAGACAAGAATTGGGCGTGGCATTGCCCCCCTCTGAAAAAGCATCGTCCCGATGCTTATGAAAGAACATAGAAGAGAAAAAAAAACAAAACAAAACAAGTGGATACACAAATAAATTACAATAACGAAAGAAAAAATAGAGTCCCTAGGCTCGCTAACGCGCAAAAAAACGGCTTAAGGCGCACGACATGGACGACTTCAGGTCGCGCACGGCGCCGCTGAGAGTTCGTAATGCGTCAGGGGGCAACCTCATAGTCGAGTGCGCCGAGGCGTCGAAGTACCCTGTACGGTCCGAAGTATCGTCGAAGAAGCTTCTCACTAAGTCCTCGTCGGCGTATTGGCGTCCATACCCATACACGGTCCACCGGGTTGGTATTCCATGTGGCGTCGTCGAAGGTTGTAGCGGTGGCTGTCAGTCGTCTGCTGGTTCTTGATCCGTAAGCGGGCGAGCTGTCGTGCTTCTTCGGCGCGCTGTAGGTAGGTGGTCACGTCGATGTTTTCCTCGTTCGGTCACGTTTGGTAGCATGGCGTCGAGCGTCGTTGCCGGGCTCCGTCCGTAGACCAACTTGTATGGCGTCATCTGCGTCGTTTCCCTGTACGGCCGTGTTGTACGCGAAGGTCACGTACGGAAGGATGGCGTCCCACGTCTTGTGTTCGACGTCGACGTACATGGCCAGCATGTCAGCGATGGTCTTATTTAGACGCTCGGTGAGGCCGTTGGTCTGTGGGTGGTACGCGGTGGTGCGGCGGTGGCTTGTGTGGCTGTATTCCAAGATCGCCTGAGTCAGGTCAGCCGTGAACGCCGTACCTCTGTCGGTGATGAGAACCTCTGGGGCGCCGTGTCGAAGGACGATGTTCTCAACGAAGAACTTGGCTACCTCAGCGGCACTGCCTTTGGGCAGGGCTTTTGTTTCGGCGTAGCGGGTGAGGTAGTCGGTAGCCACGACGATCCATTTATTTCCGCAAGTCGACGTTGGGAACGGCCCCAGGAGGTCCATCCCGATCTGCTGGAATGGTCGCCGAGGAGGCTCGATCGGCTGAAGGAAGCCTGCTGGTCTTGTGGGCGGTGTCTTCCGTCGCTGACAGTCTCGGCACGTCCTTACGTAGCGAGGTGACGTCGGCGGCAAGGCGCGGCCAGTAGTACTTTTCTTGTACTCGTGCGAGCGTTCGGGAAAGTCCGAGGTGTCCAGCCGTTGGGTCGTCGTGCAGGGCATGCAAATTTCTGGTCGCAGTCCCAAAGGTACAACGATAAGGTAGCTGGCTCGGGCCGGAGTGAAGTTCTTCTTTACGAGGACGTTGTTTTTCAAGGAAAATGATGCCAATCCTCGCCTGAATCTTTTGGGACAACGACGGTCCTGCCCTCCAGGTATTCCACTAGATCCTTCAGTTCCGGGTCGGCTCGCTGTCGTTCGGCGAAGTCTTCGGTACTTATGGCTCCCAAGAAGCTGTCATCATCCTGGTCGTCGGGCGTTGGTGGGTCGACGGGGGCACGAGACAAGCAGTCGGCGTCGGAGTGTTTCCTTCCGGACTTGTAGCGACAGTAATGTCAAATTCTTGAAGTCTTAGGCTCCACCGTGCGAGGCGACCTGAAGGGTCCTTCAAGTTAGCTAGCCAACACAAGGCGTGATGGTCGCTCACAACTTTGAAGGGCCTGCCGTAGAGGTAGGGCGAAACTTTGACGTAGCCCAGATGATGGCGAGGCACTCCTTTTCTGTTGTGGAATAGTTGACCTCTGCTTTAGACAGCGACCGGCTAGCATAACCGATAACCCTTTCCAGTCCGCCCGTCCGCTGCACAAGGACGGCGCCGAGTCCTATGCTGCTTGCATCGGTTGTGAATCTCCGTATCGGCGTATTCGTCGAAATGCGCAAGTATCGGAGGTGTCTGCAGGCGTCGTTTCAGTTCATGAAATGCTTCGACTTGCGCTGTTTGCCACCTGAATTCGACGTCGGTCTTCGTGAGCTGCGTTAGTGGCTCGGCGATCCGTGAAAAGTCTTTGACAAAGCGTCTGTAATAGGCGCACAAGCCGAGAAATCGGCGCACGGCCTTCTTGTCGGTGGGTGGCGGGAAAGCGGCGATGGCAGCTGTTTTCTGCGGGTCTGGGAGCACTCCAGTCTTGCTGATCACGTGACCCAAAAACAAGAGCTCCTCGTACGCGAAGCGGCACTTTTCTGGCTTCAGGGTGAGCCCGGAGTTCTTGATTGCTTGAAGTACGGATTGAAGTCGCTGGAGGTGTTCGTCGAAGTTCGAGGAATACACAACGACGTCGTCCAAGTAAACAAGGCAAGTCTGCCACTTCAAGCCAGCTAACACAGTATCCATGACTCGTTGGAAAGTCGCAGGCGCCGAGCAAAGACCGAAAGGCATGACCTTGAACTCGAACAGCCCGTCCGGTGTTATAAAGGCGGTCTTTTCTCGGTCTCTCTCGTCGACTTCAATTTGCCAGTAGCCGGTCTTGAGGTCCATCGACGAAAAGTAATTCGCGTTGTGGAGTCGATCCAGGGTGTCGTCTATCCGTGGGAGAGGGTACACGTCCTTCTTTGTGATTTTGTTCAGGCGACGATAATCGACGCAGAAACGTAGGGTCCCATCCTTCTTCTTCACTAACACCACGGGAGACGCCCACGGGCTGTTGGACGGCTGGATGATGTCGTCGCGTAGCATTTCATCGACTTGTTTCTTAACGGCCTCCCGTTCCCGCGTCGAAACCCGGTAGGGACTCTGACGGAGTGGTCGAGCATTTTCTTCTGTTATGATGCGGTGCTTAGCAAGGGGCGTTTGTCGGACCCGCGATGACGACGAGAAACAGTCCCTGTATTCCTGCAGAAGGCGTCGGAGCTGTTGCTGTTGGCGAGCGGGAAGACTTGGGTTTACGTCGAAGGGTGGCTCAGGGATCGTCGTCGTAGCTTCGTCAGAATCTGAAAAGGCAAACGCATCGCTGACGGCCAAGATTTCTTCGATGTATGCAATCGTCGTGCCCCTGCTCAGGTGTCTGTATTCCTGGCTGAAGTTCGTTAGCATCACGCTTCCTTTTCCTTCATGCAACCGAGCAATGCCCCTTGCGACGCAAATGTCACGGTCTAGCAGCAAACGCTGATCGCTCTCAATGACACCTTCGATGTCTTCAGCTTTTTCGGTGCCGACGGAAATAATGACGCTGGAACGCGGCGGAATGGTCACCTGCTCTTCAGTAAAGTTCAGGTTCTTTTGAAGATGAGAAATCACACTCCACACTCGGCGCCCGAGACGCACCACCCGAGGTGATATAAACGAAGTGGGAGGTGAAATTATGTTTGAAGGTAAAAAAAAAAAAAACAACGCTCCGCACTCGGCGCCCGAGACGCACCACCCGAGGTGGTATAAACGAAGTGGGAGGAATTAACGTTGGATTCGCTGGTCGCTTGAAGAATGAGATACGCTGGAGAAGTTTAGAGAAAAATCAGACAACTTATATTTACAGACTTACAGAAGAGTTACAAGCATAAATGTTTACAAATAAATAAAAGAAAAACAAGTACTGGAAATGAACCGTCTGTAGGGCGACCCTACGAATTCGGCAGAGCCGACGGTGCCGAACACCTTAAGCCCGGTTCAGAACGCCAGACGGAACACCGGGGCCGCTTTTTATTACCCTGATGCTCCGCCTTTACATTACTGCCGGCGAATAGCCGCCTGTTTGCCCTGTAATTGGGCGGTGCATGCAGCAAATCAACAAACTCGCGACAAGGTCACCGCCTCCTTACATCTATGCGGGCTCATGCTCCTCGCCCCAAGCAACACACAAACAATAAGCAACTAAAAACAAAGTAAACTAGAGTTGTTGTGGCCAGGGCAGGCTCAGGTGACGCGACACGTGCCTAGAGCAAAGTGCACGCGCGCAGTGACGAGAAAAGAAAAGAAGAACGTGCCTGAGAAAAACGACCCTGGTGGTATGTCAAATACATTTGCCGAAAAGACACTCCACTTCGACCACCCTCGGGCCACTTAGCTTCTCCCCCCTCCGCGCACAACGTCGCACGTGGCACCACTTATAAGCTCATTTCCTCAGCTCCCGCTCCAGCTAGTCTGCCGAACCAGACTGTAAGCAAAGTGCGGAAAATGGATGCCACGCCGAAGAGGGGCCAGCGTGCAAACAATTGACCAAAGGTGCCGACCGAGCGCTCGACCGCCCACGACGGGGGGCCCGCTCCTCGTAGTTCCCGCATTCGAGCGTCAAAAGCCTGTCTGCCGTTAGAGGACACTTGAAGTACGCCACACATGACGAATGCCTCCGGCGACCGCGCGATGCACCAAAAAGCAGGCCGCTTGGTCCGCTACCACCATGGGTGGCGCCCGCGAAGCGGTGAACGGCAACGATGCGGCCTCGAGGCGGCCATTCATACGCCGCCAAAAGGCGTCGCTGAGCAAACAGGGAGGTCATTACGACAACGTTTCTAAACCCTTCCTGCCGCCGCCCGCGAGCGGGGCCGGGCACCTTTGTCCCGGGCGCTACAACGAAACCCGATGGGCTCATCCATCTCTGGAGGTCTAAGTACTCTTCGGGGCGATGCGTAGGCACCTCGAAGCACCCCCACCGGCGTGGGCCGCCCAAGTCGGCCGCACCAAGTAAACAAAAAAAGGAACCGTGCGTCCGGTTTTGCCGGCGGTCCTACACCCCCCTCCCAAGACTTCGCAACAACTTGTATACAGTGTTGCGAAGTAAACACAGCAAAAGGCGGACCGCGCTCGACCTGAGGGCGCACGGTAAACTGTACCCTCGAAGGGGGCCGAACTGTTCTCTACGTGGCGGTCGCGCAGCTTCCGACATGCAACAACGAGTGCATATGCCACTCGAAAGAGAAGCGCGGAAAAATGTCCTCGTTCTTTACGGCAATAAAAAAAGAAATAGAACACGAACAAAAGAATGATCTAAACTAGCTTATAGCGCCAGCCTACATGTAAGGCCAATCACTGAGCTGCCCTGCTCAATAAATACAGCACATGTATGCGAAACGCTATGCAGATTAAACGCGATATCTAGTAGATAAGCAACAACACGTCAAACAACTCACTCAGCATGCTTGCTCGACAAACGCTTAATGCGTAATACATGCGAACACCTTACCGAAATGTGGCGTCATAATAATAATTAAAAAAATGCATGCTGCGGCTAGTTATTCAAAAGCCAAGCTAGCGCTTTCCGCAACATATACACAATGCCCAGCACTTGTCGTTTAAAACGACTCATTTCCAGCCAAACGGAAAACACGCACACACAAAATACATTGGCAGGTCAAAACAAAACATGCAAAAGTCACAGTTTACAATGATACACTCGCAAAAGTCACACACCATGGCGTAATGTTCAGTACTAAAATTAACCACTGCGACTGTTCATTCACGGATGTCCGCTGAATAGTCATTTTAGTCACAGCACACACAGCACATAACGCCCACGGTGTAGCCACTCCGGCCTCACCACTTCCCCCTGGTCGCGGTCGAGCCGTAACATACAAACTGCACTCTTAAGCTTTACAAGCTAAACCGGGCGAAATGTGACCGAAACAACTTTTTCGTCATCACCCAAACCTGCCGCCTGTTCAAGTGGCCACCTAGGTTCAATATTTTCATTGGCCCCCAGGGTCAAAAACACGCACAAGAAGTTCAGCGGAGATAGCATGACCGTGGGGCACACCCTGGCATGCGCCTGTCACCCTCATTGGGCAATCCTCCGGCACGCAGACAAATCTACCACCCAGTCTACCTACAATAGGGCCGCAGGTGCCTCTATGGAAAGACGGCGCTGGCAGACTGCAACACTCCTCAAGTGTTAGTATTACGGCGGCAAACCCTCCTCCGCGAGCATCCCTGTCTTTCGCGAACTCCTCATACTCGAGACTCAAATCCATTCGGTGCCTCCGGAACGCCTGAATATTGCTCAGAGGGTTATCTTCCCGGCAGCGCGCCGGCGATTCGGTACGCGGGGAACGCCACCGTAACGCCTCGGATGACATCAGTCGCCACTGCGAAAACATTCCTTTCTAGAACCGCACGGTCGCCGTTCCTCCCACGCATTTGCTCTTCGTCTGAGTTGGACCAGCCACACGCAACAGATTCCGGCGCCGCGACATCTCTGCTAACCGCCTTCACGGATTCAACCGCACTATCCTGCCTGGGCACGTGCGTAGTGTCATGACTCGCGACACACGACTGCGCCGCAAGGCTTACTCGAACTACCTCTGAGTTCGGTGATGACGCGGTCGTCGCCCGATCGCCGCCGCAAAGGATATTCTGTAGCGGAAGGATGCCTGGTCCACGCCCTGAAATTTTGTTCCTGCGTATGCGTCCTGCGGTTGCCTGTCAGCGTCGGTATCGCACTGAAAACTCCTCTCCGATCCGAGATCGGTATCGGAGACATCTTTAAACTCGACAACCCGTGTTGCCGCCACCGCATCCTTCGCCTCTGCCTCGAGTTCGAACTCGGTGGTACCCTCACACTCCGTCGGGAGCATGCTAACCGACTCGGCGCGTTCTTCTACCGGAAGCACATCAATGTTATTACAGGCATCCGCGTGCGGTTCAACGTCCGCCACCTCCTCGATAGTGCTCACTCGCGAAGAGAGCTCATCGCTCACCGATTCGTGCACTAACCTTTTGGGTTCGGCGAGATTTGCTGTTTCCGAAACATGTGGCACAGAGCCTCTTCCTAGTGCCTCCCCCTGAGCACGGTGGCTCTTACGCAAAACTCTGGCCCGCCCTAACTTTGCGAACTCCAGCTCCACCTTGAGCAGCCGGCGGCGCTCTACTGCCAACTCGAGATTAAGCTCTGTTGTCTCTCTCGACCAACCGCGCATTAACGCTGTGTCGTAGACCGCAGGTGTTGAATACGCCCATGCGGCATACCGATCTAATGCTGCTTCCGACACATGCAGCACAAAATCTGTTCCTAGTGCCTTCCCCTCGGCACTCTGACTTTCCCGCAAAGCTCTGGCCCGCTCAAACTTTGCCAACTCTAGCACCGCTTCGAGCAGCTTGCGGCGCTCATCTGCCAAACGGAAATTCAGCTCTACTCTCTCTCCCGAACAACCGCGCATTGACGCTGTGTCGTAGACCACAGGCATAGAATACGCCCACGTGGCATACTCATCTAATTCTGCCGTACCAAGCGACATTTCCCTCGGCTCGAACACGAACACAGGAGCGAAAGAAAATGAGGCCGAAGCGACTCACTCTGTTTCGTTGCCGGCTCCCGTCTCCGATGAATGCAACTCGACCATGTGCGATGATGGATGGGGCCGTGGGTCGCCGGTCGTGACTTCTCGAGGACTGCGTTGAACCCGCCGCTCCTCGTTGTCTTCCGAGAAGACAAGGCTATCTGCAGCGTCCAGCTGCTACAGCTACCTGCTGCAGGGTCCGTTGATACGGTGCCGATTGGAAATCGGTATCTTCATCAGTAACTTCTTCGTCCGTAACGATGTCTTGCCCAACTTCTCCTTCAGTCTTCTTTAACTCAGCGATACCAATCCGTCGACTGCGCCAGTAAAGTTCAGGTTCTTTTGAAGATGAGAAATCACACTCCACACTCGGCGCCCGAGGACGCACCCCCGAGGTGATATAACGAAGTGGGAGGTGAAATTATGTTTGAAGGTAAAAAAAAAAAACAACGCTCCGCACTCGGCGCCCGAGACGCACCACCCGAGGTGGTATAAACGAAGTGGGAGGAATTAACGTTGGATTCGCTGGTCGCTTGAAGAATGAGATACGCTGGAGAAGTTTAGAGAAAAATCAAGACAACTTATATTTACAGACTTACAGAAGAGTTACAAGCATAAATGTACAAATAAATAAGAAAAACAAGTACTGGAAATGACCGTCTGTAGGGCGACCCTACGAATTTCGGCAGAGCCGACGGTGCCGAACACCTTAAGCCCGGTTTCAGAACGCCAGACGGAACACCGGGGCCGCTTTTTATTACCCGTGAGCTCCGCCTGTTACATTACTGCCGGCGAATAGCCGCCTGTTTGCCTGTAATTGGGCGGTGCATGCAGCAAATCAACAAACCGCGACAAGGGTCACCGCCTCCTTACATCTATGCGGGCTCATGCTCCTCGCCCCAAGCAACACACAAACAAAGGCAAAAAACAACGTAAACTAAAGTTGTTGTGGCCAGGGCAGGCTCAGCTGACGCGACACGTGCCTAGAGCAAAGTGCACGCGCGCAGTGACGAGAAAAGAAAAGAAGAACATCCTGAGAAAAACGACCCTGGTGGTATGTCAAATACATTTGCCGAAAAGACACTCCACTTCGACCACCCTCGGGCCACTTAGCTTCTCTCCCCCCTCCGCGCACAACGTCGCACGTGGCACCACTTATGAGCTCATTTCCTCAGCTCCCGCTCCAGCTAGTCTGCCGAACCAGACTGTAAGCAAAGTGCGGAAATGGATGCCACGCCGAAGGGCGGGCCAGCGTGCAAACAATTGTCAAAGGTGCCGACCGAACGCTCGATGCCCCACGACGTGGGCCCGCTCCTCGTCGATCACGTATTCGAGCGTCAAGGGCCTGTACGTCGTCTGCTCCACCTGATGCACGCCACACATGACGAATGCCTCCGGCGACCGCGTGGTGCCCAAAAAGCAGGTCGCTTTCTCTTGTATCTCCCTGGGAGGCGCCCGCGATGCGCGTGAAGGGCAAACGACGCGGCCCGGAGGCGGCCCATTCATGCACCGCCGAAAGGCACCGCTGAGCAAACGGGAGGTCATTACGACAACGTTTCCAACCCTTCCTGCCGCCGCCCGCGTGTGGGGCCGGGCACCTTTGTCCTGGCGCGACAAGGGATCCGATGGGCTCACCTATCTCCGAAGCCTAAGTGCTTTTTGGGGCGATGCGCAGGCACTTCGAAGCACCCCACCGGCGTGACCCCCCAAGTTGGCCGCACCGAGTAAACAAAAAGAAGAACCGTGCGTCTGGTTTTGACGGCGGTCCTACACTTATTGTACTAATTAGTTGCCTTCGTGTGTATCCTTGGGTAGCTTATTTTTTTGGATTATACTTACATACTGGCACGGTGAAGTGCACACGTTAGTGCGCATCATGATGAGATTTTACACCCTACTTTCGTATTGCTTTACTGCTGTGAATTATGTATAGTGCTTAAGCTGTACTGTATATGCTCTTCCACGTGTTCAGTTTTGGGAGTAGGTTCTGTGCACGACGATGGAAATATATACCTATATCCTTACATTGACACGAGAACTGCTGCTGTTTTGATTCGAATAAAATGTTGCAACCACTGGTTCTTGTATCAATTGAAGTATGTCTACTTGTCGTGCATGCAAATTGAAGAAATGAATTTGTGCTTGTAAAACAAATTGCTGAAGCACTGCCTGCTCAATGTAACTGCTTGTGTTTTATCACCAAACACATTGAACAGATGATTCACAGATTATGACACATTGTAGAAGATAGGCAACAGAAAGACAGAAAGTCATCACTGTGTTCTAACGTAGATTGGGTGATCTTTTATGAATAGTAGCATAATTGAAGGTTGCTGTTGTATAAATAAAGTTTAACGTAGTGTGCAGGTGGACGAGGGAGTGCACATATGATAGTTTTTCCAGTTTTCTGCATATTTGCTACAGTCCTCGTGTTTCTGTGTTACGATTGTGAAATTCTGAATTGCAAACAAGCCATGCTCTCTGTTGCTGTGGTGAAGTAATTCAACAGAACCATATTTTCTCAAGAACAGCTGTTCCATTGGGGAAGAGGGTAATGCTTTTTTTTAATGGGTACTGCACCATCTGTCTGAGGGGAGGGCCAAGTACACATGGACGTTCACAAGAGAAGTGCAAGTGCACTAACTTTTTTTTTTGTGGGAGACCTGTCACTGGTAAACTGGGGAGGTTGTCCTTGACCTTGGGGCACGCGTTAGGCATTCGCTTTAGAGCACTGCACTGGCCCGGGCCGGCCGAAAGCCCGGGCCCGGCCCGGCCCGCGGGCCGGGCCGGGCGGGGTAAGGGATTGTTGGATCGGGCCCGGGCAGGGCTCGGGCCCGTGATCTTCGGGCTCGGGTCGGGCTCGGGCCTGAGCCAGGCCCGTATTAGGCCCGGATATCATACGTATCTGTATAATCACGCTCCGGACACCCGACGCGTCACGTCGACGGGGATCGCTAAAGAGGCCGCCGGCTGGTTCACTTCGGCGCTCTAATAGACAGTTGTTTTGGAAGCCCTTAGTCCGGTCTCGCTTTAAGGCGTAACATTTTCAAAGATCGAAGGCGGTCACACGAAGACGACGAGACAGCCATCTTCAGGGAACAGCGAGGACGGTGGCTCGCTCTCTAACGGGTGTGCCGCGCTTTGACAGATCTATGGCACTGCGGTGGCGGTGACTCGGGGAAGTAGGGTGAGACAAAGAACGTTCTTGTTTTGAACACGAAAACGTTGTGTACGTTGGGTGCAGTTGCCTGCCGAGGAGTCAACACGACAGCTTTAATTTATGTAACGCTGCCCAGCCTGGTGTATTCCTACCAGAAGCAGCTAGAGCACGTTTTTTTTTTCATTGCATTGTGCAATAGATGAAGTTTACAGACTTGCTACTTTTACTCAACAGCCCTAGCTCGTATGCAATTGATGTAAAACTTAAACTAAAATGTCTGCCATGTTTTTTTTTTTCAGTTTATGGAGGTATATTTTGTAGTAGTTCTTTGAAATGCAAAAATAAGATTGCGTGCTTAGCACTGCGTGCGTACATGAAACAGCCAGCTATGACTCCAATTATATTTTATATTGCCCTGCAATTATTTCGCATGAGTGTTACGGGCGTAATTAACCGAAAGTATACACAGCACCAGTGAAAGTCGTGACACTGAAAGAAGTTCCTAAAACAATCTCTAGAAAATATCTTGTGTGCGGCAGGTATCTTCACAATAACCGAAGGTTGGACAGTGCCTCCTCTATGCTCAAGGCATAACTAGCTGAAACGGGCCGGGCCGGGCCGGGCCAAACCTTTCGGGCCCGGGCCGGGTACGGGCCACATTTAAGAACACCGGGCCGGGCTCGGGCGGGCCGGAGCATGGCGTTTTCGGGCCGGGCCGGGCCCGGGCCGGAAAAATCGGCCCGTGCAGTGCTCTAATTTCGCTTTAACGCGGTGGCGTGATGCTTACCAATAAAAGCTAATTAGTAAGAAATGTAGGTAGTATCCGAGTATGAAAGCAAATACTGAATATGCGTTATAGAGAATCACTGAACGCCGTGCTAAAGGGTGCATTGTGAATAAGCGCTAATTGCGGAAATAGATAAGCGTTCAGCTGCTCAGAAGGCGCTGCTCGCGGCTGTACGCGCGCATTCAACGCACTTTATATAGGCGCGTCACAATGTCCTTGTAACTCTGGAACTTTCTGCGTGTGTAATTTTCATATGCGAACGCAGGCGGTCCGCGCTAAAGGGTGCATTGCGAATAAGCGCTAATTGCGGAAACAGATTTTTGTTCAGCTGCTGCAGAGCGCGCTGCTGCCCCTGCGTGCAGCTCGCGGCAGTACGCGCGCATTAAATGCACTTAATGTAGGCGCGTTACAATGTTCTTCTAAGTCGGCATCTGCGTGTGTAACTTTCATATGAGAACGCAGGCGGTCTTCGAACCGCTCATAACACGCTGCCGCATCTGGACGCGCGCAGTTCGCGGCTGCAGAAATAACGAAAATTGCTTCACAGCATACGCTCATGGAATGCACATACGTTCGCTCATCTGAAGATACCTTCGTCACGCTGGTATTCACGAATTTAGCGCGAGTGAAGAGGGCACACGTTTATAATTTTTGTAGCGGTACGACACGGTGAACCGGATAATTCGGAGCCGAGGGTGTTTACGTCGATCGGCTCGGCCTGCATGACGCCCCACAAGTTATGTATTGACCTTCCGCAAGAGCAAACACATGCCGATGGTACAAGAACAGAAGTTTGAAGTTGTGCCGACGGGTTACCAGACGCTTTGTACATTGGTACATATATAAGCCCACGAAAAAAACACGCTTGCATGTGGTGGCGCGGTGGTGTAATGGTTATAGTGCTTGCTTTGAGTGCGTGTGGTCGCGAGTTCGATTCCTGTGTCATGCGTACTTGTATGCAAATGTCATAATTGTGCATAAATACTTTGATGTCCATTTTCTATTATGTCCTAGTGATGGATAGTAGCGGAAATTGGCCGGTAAACGTAATATACTGCCTAAAATATACTTTTTTTTTTCATTTCGCGACCGCTCTAGGCCCTCGTATAAAAGGAGGCTTTAACAGCTCTCAAAAGAACCAGAAAAACTTCCAATGCGCTCCGTTCAAGCCATAAAAATGAGTTCAATAAAAACACAAATTTACCTCCTTAGTTCCGTCTAATCACACCCTTAAAGGATGTAAATAAAACCTCCTTTTGAACCTCGTTTTGAAGGGGGTTTTACGTAGTACCTTTTGGATGCACGTTATGCGTCGAACCCGAAACTCCCTAAAAGGCTCAAACCCGTTTGCAGTGTAGGAGCACGTTAAAGAACCCCAGGTAATCGAAAGTTCCGGAGCCCTCCACTACGGCATCCCTCATAATCGTATCGTGGTTTTGGGACGTTAAACCCCAGATATTATTATTATATTAGTGACAAACGTGCATTCAACCGGATGGAGACTGCCCTGGAAACAATGTTAAAAAGAAAATATGTGCTTTCGTCCATAGTTGCCCATATTTTCGCCTTACGAAAGAATTAAAGTGATTTTTTTCAACTCCCCTTCGTATCTGAGTGACATCATTTGTTATATTTCAAAAAAATTTCAGGAATGGGAGAATTCGTTAAATTTCCGCTTCTTTTGGGATTCTTCGCGAAAGTCGCGCCGCTTTTTAGGATGTTTATTTGCTTGTTATCTGGCAAGTTTACGCATAGCTCCATAAAAGTCGAGTAATCCCTTTTAAAGGGGCCCTGCAACACCTTTCTTAGTCATATTGGAATAGTCTCATTATTGACGTATGACTCTTCACGAGTCATATGCCGCAAAAATTTTTCGAATCCGTCAAGTCTAAGTGGTGTTACCAAATTATAGAGATCACGTTCCGCAGCTTTCTCCCTCAATTCAACGCAGCGAGCGCGCGGAAAGCTGCGCGTGGCGTGAAGGGAGGGAGGGAGGGCGGAGGTGCAAGGAGGCGACGTCAGCGCCGGCGGCATTCTTTTCATTTTTTTCTCTCTGGCGTCTCGGCGCAACCACGTGGTCTGTGGCGCCACTTCCGGTCGGCTCGCGCGGTCGTCATCGAGCGGCGAAGCTACTGTAGGCGGAGCCCATGAAAACTGCGAGTCGGTTTGGTAACGTTGGGTGTGCACCTCGAACTGCCGTAGTGTTTTCATCGCTCTGCCAACCATGGACGCAAACTTGCGTGCGCGTTTGGAACGAATGACAGCTGAGATGGGTTTGGACCCACACTCCGATACACCGCCTCTTCGCACTGCTCGCGCTTGAATCGTATTCAACACGGCAAAGCTGCGTGCACCCTTCTCCCAGTGGCGGTACTTCGATGCTGTTTGCTCTTCGAATGCGGGCGCCCAGCGAGTGCGGGCTGACAACAAAGAACTACAGACTAGAAGAAAGGATCGTGGGGCATCGGGCCGGCGCGGACCCATCCCCCTGCTGTCTGCAGCTACCGTGAAAATGCGAATCTGCTTGGTTGCTGTGTCGCGGTTTCTCGGGAACCTGAGACTACGGGGAGGATACGTCGAGATACGGCTCGATGACATACTGAACAGACAGCGAACGGGACTCTCGCCATACAGCGAACACAGGTATCCTAAGCTAGCCGGCGCCAGCGTTGTTATCGGAGAAATGCTGCACCGCTGCCGCGGTCGGTCGCGAGAACGTGCCGACGATGCAGTTTCCAGCTGACGAGGCAACACTCGAACGGCTGCCACTCTCAACGGCAACCGGCGATGGTCAAAACCACAGAAATATTCACGATTTCGGCACTGCACATGGTGAAGAAAACGCAACCACGCAACTACGAGCAGACGAGCTGTCGGTGAGACCGGAAGTGCTAATATTAATGTTTGTTCGGTGTTTTAACGGCATAACACAATATAAACATACATATTATCTACTTATTGAACACAAAATTAACAACTAAAGTAATAATGAGGGTGTTATCGTGATTATAACATCAGCCAATGGTGGAACTGCCGACAATCGCGTCATATATTGCGGACTAATACATCATTTGTCGAGAGAAGAGGGAGCGATTTTCAGCTGATTTTGAGAATTTATTGTAGATTCCAGGCCGCTCGCTTCGCTATAATATTTGGCTCGCGTGTTCTCGGGAGCCTCGACTACCGATTGGCAGCGCTTTTTGACCCTGCTCAAAAAGTGTTGCAGGGCCCCTTTAAGGTAGTTGATTTTACCACGCAGACATACGTTGATGACTCTGTTTTTACAATAGAAACTTGAATGTCCTAGCACATTTTATGAGAGCTCCTGAGAACAGTACTCATTCCACGGTAGTATTTTAGATAGAAACAACAAGCTTTTATTTTTTTCAGTGAGAATGGTACTTACGTTGGCCGATCAAAAACATAAAATCTTCGAAAAAACACTCCACCTGGGGCGGGTCTCTAACAGAAGTGAAGGGTAGGCGCATTGCGCTTTTGTGAGCGGAGCTAAACAGTTTCCGTGGGTTGTGACCATAATTCATTGGAGAGTTTGAGAATCGGGGCCCCAAGGAGCTTGGGGACCCGAGAAGCTTGCGAGCTGCCAGGGTGCATGCGCAGAACCCAAGCCACTCTTGGGCTCTTGCGCTCGCGTTGACCCAACGCAAAAATCGAAAACTAGCGTGCGTCCCCGAGGCGTCTTGCGTCACCAGCGAGACGACACAGACGCAGTGCGCGCCACGGCGCACCATAAACCGCCTCTCGCATGGTTTCATTAGAGAGTTTGAGAATTGGGGACCCAAGACGCTGGGCCCCCAAGATGCGTTGGGCAGCCTGCTCTTGCGTTCGGATGATCAGCAGAATTTGAGAATTGGGCCAGCGCAGGCTGCGTTGGGTCAAGCGCACGAAGCGCCACGCGTGACAAAATTTAAAATCATGCGAGACGCGGGCCATACTGCGCCGTGGCCCGGCTGCGTCTGTGTCTTCTCGCTGGTGACCCAAGACGCCTTGGGGCCCCACGCTAGTTTTCGATTTTTGCGTCTCGGGTCAACGCGAAGCGCAAGAGGCCCAAGAGTAGCTTGGGTTCTGCGCATGCGCCCTGGCGGCTCGCAAGCTTCTTAGGTCCCCAAGCTCCTTGGGGCCCCAATTCTCAAACTCTTTTCATCTCGTGTGGCGCTCCGTGCGCTTGATTCAACGCAGCCTGCGTTCGCCCAATTCTCAAACTTTGCTGATCATCCGAACGCAAGAGCAGGCTGCCCAACGCAGCTTGGGGGCCCAGCGTCGTGGGTCCCTAATCTTCAAACTCTCTAATAGCTAGCATGCTGGAATGTTTTCCCTCTACCTCTAATGGGGTCCTTGTTCAAGGCTGATTTGTCCCAGCACCATGCCGGAGGACGTCGGGCTAGGCACAGGCCTGGACGCCACAACAGACAGCCTGTAGGCCCGCACACAACGCTACTTTTTTATTATTTTTTTTAAATTTCTTCATCTTTTGGCCTTGGCAGAAATAAAGTTTCACCACCACCACCAATATTACAAAGACTTCATCGTGGGCTCGAGTGTGTAGTCACGGCCGCTCAATAAAAAAATTGACCGACCCGTGGTGTAGCTTTTGCCTTCTCACATGTATACTTTCAGCTAAGCTTTTTGTTTTCATGTACATGTCGCATTTTTCCTTCTAAGAATCTAAGCGTTTGAATTTTAAAAAAGAAGAATTTCTGCCCAATCTGTATTTCAACTACTTTCTCTTGTATGGTTCGTTTCAGTTTGGCTCCAGCTAAAGTTCAATTCACATCTATCAAAAGCTCCGATCTTTCGACAGATGTCCAGTTATCCAACATTATGACTGTTAATACAAAACTATTCTATTTACTTAACTTTCATTTCATTTTCGTACAGGCAGTCGCTTGCTGATGTATTCAGCGACAACCGCACGAGCGTTGACATTCCTCGGAAAAATTGCGTGGGAATAAGTAAAAGTTGCCGAACTTCTTTACTGTACAAAGCGAAAAAGGAAGTTTCGCTTTTCTCCTCCATAAAGTATGAATCGCAGTGACTGAACGAAAGAGTTAATCAAATGTGAAATTCATACACCCTCGGCGGACCGACGGAATAAAATTCGATTATCAGCACGGGGTAATTTAGTTAAACTGCGCGAAGTTCGCGCGAAAATGAGCATATCTCTTCCCTACGGTATCTCACAAACGCGTTCTATATGCACGACGCTTTTTACGGCCACTCATTTATTCTCTGTCTTTCTCACTCTTCCTCTGACAAAAGATCAAATTCCAAGATTTAAAGGCGTTCGCCTGAAGCCTTCTTGATATTTCTATGCAGCTCATTAGGTCACCTCCAGTATCAGGAGGGCAGGGAAGGAATATAATTATGGTACTGGTACTTTCATATCACATAGACAGAATGGAACATGTCCGTTAAGCTAATGTCTTCAGGAAAATGAAAATAATGCTCAAACCTTGACCTCGATGTGAAGGACAGGACATAAGACAGTAGTTTTCCGTGATCGAGTGGTGCTTAATAAACTGAGTTCATCCAAGTGTAAAAATATCCACGCATCTCCACGAAGTGAATCATGACGAGTTGGCGAGGCTCTGGGTATCGTATGGGTGAGTAGCCGTACGTTACCGAGCGTTGCCCCATATAATGTAAATTTAGTGACACAAAGAGTCGACGACAAAGCTAGGTCGTAAGGTCCATAATGTCTACGTTGAAGTCGCCGACTGGTATAAAGGGTTTGTGCTTGTAGGTGTTCTATATTGTCCTGTCCCAATTATGATTGATGTTCTCTATTGTAAACCTTTTTTTATTCACATGCACGCATACATGTTTCGACTATAGCAACGGTTTCTATATACCGTAACAGCCGACAGTGAGTGTCGCGACAACGCTAGTCCTGAGGTCCATAAGGTGTACGTTGAAGTCGCCAACTAGGGATGAAAATCGATGAACGATTAATCGATTAAAAGTCAACAATTAATCGATTAATCGTCATCTATTTTGGGCTTTCAATTAATCGAGTTAATCGATTAAACTACTCGATTAATCGATTACGGCACCCCCCACTCCCGCCCCCAACCTCGCCCCTTGCCGGAGCGCATGAGTGTGAGGCGCGCTATCCTGAGACGCAGATGCCGTGCACATTGCGTCTCTTTCGCTGCTTTCACTACAGCTCATATTTCTGCGCTAGCAGAACGAGCCCGGAGCTGGCGGCGGCCATACCCCATAGAGAAAGATATGAACACGCTCTGATCTCCGTCGCGTACGGCGTCCAACTCCAAGCACTCCCCAATGCTTCAAGCCCGGGCAAGAGGCGGCTCTACCTCATCGAGGCAGAAATGAACTTGCCCGCTTCTCTCCGGCTCACCGTCATCTGCTGCTGCTGCCTAATATGTGAGAGCGCATATCGTCTTGTTGCTTATTAAACGCGAAGCATTTCTTAGCGAACTTCTGCGACTTTGAGCGCATCTATCTATCTATCTATCTATCTATCTATCTATCTATCTATCTATCTATCTATCTATCTATCTATCTATCTATCTATCTATCTATCTATCTATCTAGCCGCCTACGACTTTATGCTCTCCTGGCCGTTTCGTTAATCGGATGTATACTAAATTGGTGTGTCATAACATGGCCTTATTACGAACATAAATGACAGGTCATATCATGAAAATCATGACACGCATGTCATGAACAGCGTGATTTACATTCCACAACCTTAGGCTCCTGCGGCCGTTCCGTTAATTTCATATACACCAAAATTGTACGGCGTGACAAGAATTCATGACGAATATAATGACTGGTCCTAACATACAAATCATGACGCGCATGTACATGTGCAGCATGATTTACATGACATGGTCCTCTGGGCGCTCGCGGCCGTTTAAATGAAGGGATATATACGAAAACTGGTATGACGAGACGTTTCTGTATGACGAACATAACTGACACGTGGTAGCATGAAAATCATGACATGCATGTCATGTATGACATGATTTACATGCCACACTCATGGCGCACATCGCGGTCGTTTCGCTAGATTGATATACACCAAAATTGGCATGTTGCTATGTGACTGTATGAAGAACATGAATAACAGGTCGTAGCATGAAACCCATGACATCCATGACATGTATGTCATGATTTACATGCCACGGTCATGGTGCATTTGCGGCCGTTTCGCTTGCATGATATCACCAAAATTGGCATTGCGCGACACGACCGTATGACGAACGTAAGTGAGAGGTGGTAACATGAAAATCATGACGGGCAAGTGCATGTACAACCTGAGTTACATGCCACGCTCATGGTGCGCTAGCGGCCGTTTCAGCAGATTGATATAGACCAAAATTGGTATTGGCGCGAAGTAACTGTATGAAGAACATCAATAACAGTTGGTAAGATGAAAACTATGACATGCATGTCATGTATGTCATGTTTTACATGCCACGCTTATGATGCATTCGCGGCCGCTTCGCTAGCTTGATGTACACCAAAATTGGGTATTGCGCGCAGCGACTGTAGGCGAACGTAAATGAGACGTGGTAACATGAAATCATGACATGCATGACATGTACGACGTGATTTACATGTCATGCTCATGGCGCACTCGTGGCCGTTTCGCTTGATTGATATCCACCAAAATTGGTATGGTTCTATGTGACTGTATGAAGAACATGAATAACAGGTGCTGGCATGAAAACCCTATGACATCTATGACATGTATGTCATGATTTACATGCCTCGCTCATGGTGCACTTGTGGCCGTTTCGCTTGCATGATATACACCAAATGTGTATTGCTGCGACACGACCGTATGACGAATGTAAGTGAGAGGTGGTAACATGAAAATCATGAAGGCAAGTCATGTACAACTGATTTACATGCCACGCTCATGTGCGCTAGCGGCCGTTCAGTAGATTGATATACACCAAAATTGGTATTGCGCGAAGTAACTGTATGAAACATGAATAACAGTTGGTAAGAATGAAAACTATGACATGCATGTCATGTATGTCATGTTTTACATGCCACGTCATGATGCATTCGCGGCCGCTTCGCTAGCTTGATGTATACCAAAATTGGTATTGCGCGCAGCGACTGTATGACGAACGTAAATGAGACATGGTAACATGAAATCATGACATGCATGACATGATTTACATGTCATGGTCATGGCGTATTCGTGGCCGTTTCGCTTGCATGATATACACCAAAATTGGTATTGCGCGACGCGACTGCATGACGAACGTAAATAGAGGTTGGTAACATGAAAACATGAGTATGCAGGTCAGTACGACATGATTTGCAAGCCACACTCATGATAGATTCGCGGCCGTTTTCCTAGCTTGATATATACCAAAATTGGTATTGCGCGACGCGACTGTATGACGAACATGAATAACAGGTGGTAACATGAAACCGTGACATGATGCCATGTATGTCATGATTTACATGCCGCGCTGATGGTGCATTCGTGGCCGTTTCGCTAGCTTGATATACACCAAAATTGTATTGCGCGAAGCGACTGTATGACGAACGTAAATGAAAGGTGTTAACATGAAAATCATGACATGCATGTCATGTATGGCATGATTTACATGCTATACTCGTGGTGCACTCGCGGCCATTTCGCTCGTTTGATATACATACCAAAATTAATATTGCGCGATGACGAACATAAATGAGAGGTCTTAACATGCGAATTATGTTATGCATGTCATGTACGGTATGATTTACATGCCACTGTCATGGTGTGCTTCCGGCCGTTTTGTTAACTGGATATATACCAAAATTGGTATGGCACGACACGAGTGCGTGATGAACATAAGCGACAGGTCATGCATTGTATATACCAGAATATGCGTTTCATTGGCATGTGTATACTAGATTGTGCATGCATGCGTGCATGGCAAACATGCGATATATGGTGGACTAGATGCCATGGCATGAATGATTTTATTTAGCTCAAAGACAAACAAGGCGATGTATGCAGCTCTTTGCTGGCTGCTTCGCATTACATCAATTCCCACAGTGCGTGGGATCTGCCGAATTTTTTTTTTGTTCGTGTTCGTTTTTTGCCGCGCTTTTTCATCGTGTTGCCGCATAAACGCATCTCTCCTTACATTTCATAAACGAGTAGTTTTCGTCACCTGTAGTGTCAATCGCAACTTTCTTTGTATTTTATTCAACACTCAGATTTACTCGTTCTTGTGTAAGTGCGGCATTGTAATATGCGCTGCTTATTCCTGACTGGGGTCTTAGTGCCGTTCTGTTTTACTCTTTAGCAAATAAAATATTCTTTACCAATGAAAGAGAGAGACAAAAATATATTATAAGGCAGTGAAGTGGCTGAGCTAGTACGCCCCTGCCTGCTACTCTGCACCGGGGAAAACGCGTCGGGGGAAAAAGAGTGATGAATCGATGATGGGGAGGGGATTACGTAATCCTTATATACATAATAAGACACCTTTTGCTTACGTAAATAGGACAAGGACGCTAGTAAGCATCTTTTACTATCGCTGTTATACAAACTAGCCCAACTGTCCGTCTTATAGGGTATACACCACTTTCATATTTTAACCTAGCTTTCCTTCGATGCAGTTAGCCCAATTAATGACAGCTAGTCACTTCTTGAAACAGAGTGTTTCAGGCGGTATGCTTACGCTGGGACGCGGAAATGTAGACTCGGCTCTCTTAACCCGAACACGCATAATAGACGCACGTGCAACTAGACCTCGTCTCCACTGAAGCACGAAAGTTGCTGCCATTAGTTGAGAGAAAATGTAGCGCAGGAATGCGCACTCGAATTGTGAAAAGGACCTTATAGCCCCTTTATGTAATCCTCAGCATTTACGCGTCGGGTTTACGAACGTCTAGCATCCAGTGCATTGCATTGAAAAGTGACCTTGTAGCATTTACTAATACTGTATGGTCGCATATTAGGGAGAAATACAGCTTTCAGCCAAGGCCCTCTGTCTTCGCTGTGACAAGAAAGAAGACAGTCGCGAATTTATGTTGTAATGTCTGATACCTAGACAGCGCTCCACCGTTCAGGCTGTACGTACGATTGGAAAGATGCGGAGTGGCGCCGCGTTAAGGCAACGATCAGATGAAACCTGCGGAGTATGTGGCGCAGCTCCTGTTTTATTCTAGCTGTGAGCCATAAACTCATGTCACTCCCGCAGTACCAGTACCGATGGTCTGTTTGAGGCCAGTATGTTTCCGTGTAATCTCTGCGTGGGTGACCTCAAGGAAAAGATCGCGTCAGTCCGCAGTTAAAATGTTATGTAGGGCTTCCACAATATCTACCGACAAACCGATAAAAGATGCTGCGCTTACGAAGCGAGCGTCTTAGTTAAATTCCTCTTCCTACTCGCTGTCTTTTAACCTTTCTCGGGATTTCCTCACCCTCCGCCACACTGCATGTTTCAGCTGCGACTTTCCAACCAGTGTGGTCCCGGAACGCGCCTCCGGTTTCGATGAGCTCCAGTAGGCAGGCTTCGAGAAAATACGACCTGCTGCCGAATAGTCCAGGGATGATGGCCACAGATGCTTGAATCCGCGACATCAACCAACGACGACGAGCCCCTTGTGTCCAGTGTGCGAAAGTGGGTAATTTTCGCACACTGTACACAATGGGGTCGTTGTCGACACTTTCAAAACTGGGAATTTTGTATCGTCAGCGCGTCTGATAAAAAGATTTGGGTCCATATAAAACACGAACGATGCCTCTCATACAAAGAGATATCGGTTTTAAAGCACCCACAAAAATGCCGATTAATCGATTACAACATTCCACAGAAAGCAATTAATCGATTAAAGGCTAAATCCATTAACGATTAACGATTAATCGATTAAAATTTTAATCGACCATCCTATCGCCAACTAGTATAAAGGGTTTGCGCTTGTAGGTGTTTTATATTGTTTCGTCGCAACTATGACTGATATTAGCCTATTGTTAAACCTGATGCTTCGATTTCACACGGTGCTGTGCCGTGAGCACGGACAACGAACAACAACGGACAAGCCTCGACTCTAAGGTGCTTCGCGCCTAAAAAGGAGGCCTTTATTGCCTCTAACCTGCGCATTTCAACAAGATGTTTCGCTGTTTCTAGCAGTCCTTATGTAGCTGGCCACGTGTCCAGCTCAGTGCACAGACTTGACATAGACGCCTTCATAAGGGTTGACAATTCTTCCGCAATCTTCACGATCTGCTCTAGCGCTTGCATTTCGTGCAGCTTGTAAGGTAGTGCATGGAATTAACGAGTTGCACGTAATTAGTTCGTTCAAGTTTGTGGTAGGTAAGAATAAATATTGCATGAAGTTGACCGCTCAAAGCAACACGCGCGTATCATTTAGCTCCAAGATTTTATTAAAACTGTTTGAATAAAACCTTGGGTTCACAAGGCTTGTTTAGGTGGGCAGTTGATTCATGAACATTGTGGCACAACAGCGCAAAGAACGGGTCAGTCAACACACAAGACACAGATTCACACATGTTTATAAGCTTTTATTCCATTTTCCTCAACGACGTTGCCAACATTAGCTTTTTGACCGTAACATGTGGCATGGTAGACTTCGTCCATCGAGGTGGTGTAAGTTACACGTGCTCGGCTGCTGACCCGAAGGTCAGAGGGTTCGATCCCCACCGCGGCGGTCGCATTTCGATGGAGGCGAAATGCTAGAGGCCCGTGTACTGTGCGATGTCAGTACACGTACAGAACACCGATGGTAAAAATTTATGGAGACCTCTCGGGCGCCCCCCATAATCATGTAGTTTTTGGGACGTAAAACCCCAACAATTATTATTATTTATGGTAGACTTCTCTTTTCTTTCTAATGCGTTCGCTCAACAGTTCGATAACTGATGCAGTCATGTGGTATAATGAAGGTCAGGTGAACATAAAAACGCAAATACTGCGACATAATAATGAGGGGGGAAAAAACTATGAAGATTGGAAAACTGTTCTACAGCATTCGTGCACAATGATTGTCAATATAGCTAACCGCTTCCAGAAATGACTTCTCTTTAACAGAGGAACATTTAGGTAGCGATCATTGCTTCCCAGCGCGATTACTTAGAGAACAGAGGCGTTGAACCAGCACATCACTATAGCGTTAGTACAGAACATCGGTATGGGTAGTACAGGCCGAGAGCTCCAACAATACATCTCAAGCCTCCAGGCTTCACAAGTCTCCTGGTATGTCTCGCGCAGTTAAGAAGTACTTCTGCGACATCTGAGTGACATGTGTGGCATATAACGTGATAAAAAACACACAGGCGGTGAATTCACCCGCTCTAATGCAAATGCTCAATTTGTGCGGTGTGCTATCACGCCTTATAATAGCGCTGTAAATATCATGCTTATGTTTTAGCAGTGCCAAGCGCATGCAGCAGAATAAAATGACCGAGTATACGCGCGTAATATATAAGTAAACATTCGAAAAAGCAAGCCATCTCTACGAGTTTTGTCGGTATAATTTGTCGTTAATTTAAACGTGAAGCGCGGGGCCCAAGCGGAAAACTCTCCATTTGAGGCAATGTGAATGAGATGAAAGGCTCGTGGATGATTCTTGGCATCAAAACGGGCCTCCAGGCATCACAAGCCTCTTGGTGGCGCGCGGCAAGAATGGCGTCGGCAGTTTATGTTGAGCCTGAAAGCAAAAAAGAGCAGAATTGTGAAATTCCATTAAGCCTATAAAAGGTAGCTGTAACTGTGGAAACTGACACTGCCGCCATTTTAATTTCAAAGACGTTTCTCTACCCGCCATTTCGCATCGACTTAAAAAATTACATGTCCAGATTTAACAAGAGGAGTCAGCGGATATATCCTGAAGGTCGCGGGATCGAATCCTGGCCGCGGCGGCTGCATTTTCGATGGATACGAAAGTGTTTGAGGCCCGTTACTTAGATTTAGGTACACGTTAAAGAACCCCAGGTGATCGAAATTTCCGGAGCCCTCCACTACGGCGTCTCTCATAATCATCGTGATTTTGGGACGTTAAACCCCAGGTATTATTATCTGCGGATATATTTGAAGAACAAAACAGCGCGTGACACAAGAGAAGGAGGAGCACACAACACGAGCGCTGACTATCAACTGGGTGTAGTTTATTGAGGCAAGAAAATATATAGGAAGTGAAGGTAACAAAATAACGGACATGACTCGTCCACAGCACCACGATAAGGGGATGCCGCAACATGACTTCTGCCTCATGTCAAAACAGCGTCGTTTGCTCCTTCTCTTGGGTCCAGCCTTCGCCTTGTTCTTTTCTTTGAAGTAACATGTACAAACTAGCCTTTCAACAAACCCTACTGCATTTTATTTCGAATACAGCTTTTCGATTTGAGTTCGTGTTAATCGCCTCTATACAAGGCGTTGTTTCTTTTCTTTAGTCATTAGCTAAAATTGCACAAAAGGTTTTCTGGTTTTACAACCAGAAGGAAGGAAGCAAGAAACAAGCGGAAAGACAGGGAGGTTAACCAGTTCTCAGACCGGCTGGCTACCCTGTGCTTCATGCGACACATTAATGTTACTTGCTGTGAATACTCAGCTAATTTTTTTACAACCAGAAATTTCTATTATTCTTTTCAATCCTGCCACTCTCCTCTCTAACACCCGAAGTGTACATAAATGAAATGTACTTGGAAGTGTACATAAATGAAGCAAAAACGAGGATAGTACACGAAGCAGTTCGCGAACTGCTGCAGAAAACTTTCTAGCAGCGTTCGTAAGACAAATCGGATATTCGGAGTTGCGTCCCAAAAACAGGGTCTACCGGGGAACCGGTATGCATTAGCACACACACGTCTTTATGTTTTACCGTATAGGAAAACGGATCTTCAAAATTTTACATCGAAGCTGTTTTAGCTTGCCGTAGTTTGTGCGGTGTCACGAGAAAACTCCTCAAGTGGGTATGCGCCATAGGAAATGGGCAAGCCCCACTACCGTGTAAAGCAGGTGTGATTGTCTCAGACGAAAACAAACAGGTGAAAAAGAGAGAGAGAAAGAAAGAGATAGTAATAAATAGGAAAGAGAAAATCGAAAGCGAGAGATAGAAAGCGATATAAAGAAAGAGAGAAAAATAGAGAGAAATACGGGAACTAACACAAAAAGATAAGAGCGACAAGGAAAACATAGAAATAGATTAGAAAGAGATAGAAACAGACGCAAAAACTTGGTACGAAAAAAGAAGAGCAAGACAGAACGAGAGCGAAAGGAGAATGAAATAGAAATAAAGGAAGAGAAAGGAAGGAGTGAGAGAGAAAGGGCAGGAAAGCAAGAGAAAATAAAGATAGAAAGAAAGAAATAGAAAGAAACAGGTACAAAAAAGACATACGGACACAGAGGAGAAAGAGGAAAAATAAAGAGAAAAAGGAAGGCCAGCCAGCCGCGCTCATCCTTCAGTTTTGACACCGCTAGTGCGAAGCTGGGGGAACTTCTTTGTTTCTTCAATTACAGCTGCTTACAGAATCTTCAGCTAGACGTACACACTCTCCGAGTCCTAGTTCTTTTCATTCTTCTGCTGCCCTCTATATTGTCCCCCGCGTATAGTTTTGCCGTCTGCGTTATCCGATATACGTATTAAACTCCTTGACTAAGTCAGCTTTCTTACACAGATGGAAGCTTGTGAAGCTCTTCACATGATGTGTCATCTTGTCCAGCATTGCTTGTTCTCAGCCCTGAGTGCACGTGTGCAGCCTACCAGGTTACCCTTCGCATTTCCTCCGAATCAGTTTCGTGGAGCGCTGGGAAATTTTTGTCCCGTAAAGAAACACCGTGCTCTTTAGTGTGAAATTTTCTTCCTCATTTCTAGAGGGCAAAGTTTGCTCATTTCCGTATCAGATCATCTCTTTAATATACAGAGGCTATTACTTATCTTTCTACGAGCATTTTTATAGCAATGATACTAAGCTTTCTTTACAGCGTGTTCATTAACGCACTAGTTCCCCTGGGACATAAAGAGTTCTTATGTTACGCCAGATTCGATTAATCCTATTCTAGAAATCCGCATAACCCGCCACGGTGGTCTAGTGGTTACGGTGTTTGACTGCTGACCCGATTGTCGCAGGATTGAACCGCGGCCGCGGCGGCCGCATTTCGATGCAGGTAGGCCTGCGTGATTACATTTACGTGCACGTTAAAGAAACCCAGCTGGTCAATATTTCCGGAGCCCTCCACTACGGCGTCTCTAATAATCATATCGTCGCTTTGGGACGTAAAACCCTAAGAATTATGCGTTAGAAATCCGCATTAAGTGAGCGCACCGTTCAGGAAAAATACCCGAGGTCGTCTCGAGCTGGCCGATGGTAGCGTATTCGTGGCGCTTCGACTTCATTGCCGTCAAAGTCGGTGCAGATCATCGCAAACTCTAAGGAGCGCTTGCCAGGGTCGATCTTCTGTTTAGACACGTCCTCCAACACTTCGCTCATGCTGCGAGAAGAAAATGGCATGAAGTGGCATATGAATAGAGCAAGTAAAATTGTCAAACGTACAAGCGCATCGGCGCCATGGAAGCCATAATATTCCAAAAAAAATCATTCTGAATTGACTTGACACATTCGATAATATTTTTTATTGCTATATTGAAGGACAAGCAGCGCCATCGAGGGAGACGGTGCGACTTGAAGACTGGCACGCACACGCGGGCATCTTCTCTACGCTTGGGCATATATTGTAAATTTGTTCCTCTGTCTGCCTTCACGTCTGTGTTTACAAAAACTTATCATCGCTCGGCGCGGGCCACGCTGCAACGTTTGGGGAAATTTCGTGATAGTTTTAGACTGTTCCGATAAGACTGCGTGCGCTACGCGAGTAGTCGAATTTATTCGGGAGCTATCGTGAGCACCAGCGATAACGCGAAATTTTCGATCACTCATGTATAAAAGACTGAAATTTTCGTGTTCGTCCGATCACTCATGTATAAAAGACGACGATCGTTCGTCCGACCATCAGATTATTCGGCGATCGATGTTGCTTTTGCTTAACGTTTCTTACTTGTCGTTGGCTTTTGACTTGATTTTCTGGGCACTTGTACAGAGAGTTCTACTTGATTTTCAATAAAGAGCTTTATGTTTAACAAGTTCGCCCAATTTCGAAAGAGCTTTATGTTTAACAGTCAGATGGCCACGCGTTTATACAGACCTTCACTACCGTCACAACCACTTGACAGTGTGGCCACGCGTATTATACAGGGTGTTTCAGCTAAAAAGCACCAAGTATAATAAAATTAAGCAAGGCGCTACGGATATCCAATCTGCGCAGTATTGTTCAGCCATATAGAGCCCTTCAGAATATTTTTTCCAAGCCAAGCTCGGCAATTAACAAAGATTGCTTAATGAACTTTTTTAAATAGCCCTAGAGAAAAGTTTTCCAAAAGTTGTAGCCTTGTTCCAAATTTTCAATCTGTGTTAAGATTCCCCTTAAAAAATACCACGTAAATTTTTTCCGGCCGCCAAAAGCGCGGCGCTTTTAAAACGCCGAATTTTAAAAATACCAAATGTAAGTTGAACGCCAAAAGGCGGCGCTTTTAGCTCCGCGCACGAAGGTCGATTATCAAAGGCTGCTCCGCGCAGCAGGCTGCCGGTGACTGCGATGGACGCTAAATGAGGATACAGGCGTACCATCTAAAAAAAAAACTACGAAAGAGCGGCCGTCACGTGTGATGGATCTTTTATCTCGGTCCTTCATCACGCTGTCACCCTAGCCCCTTCCAATGTGTTTCTTCATTGGCGCGAAAAGAAAAGAAAAAATGCCTACGCTGCATCAAATGCTACCTACGGTCTCATGTAGCATTTGTTCCGTGGCTGCCGCTTTTTCGTTGAAGAATTTTTTTTTGTTGTTAAAACGGTATGCTCATTTTGTCGCTTAACGTCCATCGCAGTCACCGATAACCTGTTCCATCAATGTTCGTGCGCGAAGCATCCTTTGATAATTCGTTCAACTTACATTTGAGGGCACCAAAAGCGCCGCGCGCTTGGCGGCAGTCACGTGGTATTTTTTTTTAATTCGCGCACTTTATAGAGAGGCCAGAAAAAATTTAGGCAGGGGAGTTATCTCAACACAGATTGAAAAATTTGATGTTTCTGAACAAGCGCTACAACTTTTGTATTGAAAATTTTTCTCTAGAGTTAGTATTTAAAAAGTTCATTAAGCAATCTTTGTTAATTGCCAAGCTTGGCGGATTGCAAAAACTATTCTGACATGCTCTATATGGCTCAGAACAAAACTGCGCTAATTGGAGACGCGTAGCGCCTATGCTTAATTTTTTAACACTTGGTGCTTTTTAGCTGAAACACCCTGTACATGTTAACCGATGCCGATTATCATCATCTTAGCGTGCATCTGCCTTTGAAGGTTAGAGACAGAGTACGTGAACGAGGGTGTTCGATGGCTGCCTCGGCAGTAAAGGTGTCGTTTGCATCCTCTGGACTTATCTAGTCTTTTCTCTAGCAGCCATATCAAGGAATTGTACAAACGGCGGAGTTATCGAGAGTTATCGGTCCTGTGCAACAAGTAGTACAGCCTCCCCGTAGGGCGTTAACACGATCAGCTCAAAATTACGAGCAGTGCCGTAATTTGCTCGTTTGTTATACGCTAAAAGCTTTCATTTTTCATTCCCAAAAGTATTCATGTTCGCTATTAGTTAACGTTCTTGCTTATCTATCCCGCTTACAAACTTCACGAATACGGGCTTTCATTCGTTTCGGAGAAAGCTCCATCCGAAAGTTGGACTTCATTGGGCCTTAACAAGGGACATTTCATGCTCATTTATGGGACGCAGTGCAGCATATAAATCTACGACTAATCGATGAAGCTTCACGTTGACGCGCTCTTTGATCGGGTGCTACTTCGGCACAGCCGGCCTAAACAGCGTAGCCACGTCGTTTTCATTCGCTCACTCCTAAGTACAGTTTGCACACTTTGCGGAGTCTTTTTGTCCCACAAGAACTAATCGTTATATGTTCGCTTGCGTTTCCTTCCTGAAAACTCGGCTCTCCGCCACATTCTTACCAATAATACTGTAAAACGCTGATATTGTGCACGCCGCTCAAAGTATCGGGCACGCGGCATCTGAGCAAGGAAAGGACCCGCAAAGGTGCATACCAATTACGGTTGTGGGGAAAACAAACACCGCAAAGGGGGCAACTGTTTTTCCGGTGCTTGACATCGGAACTAAGTCGCACCATTTGAACGCATACATCTCCATGCTTCATGCTGACAGAGCTTCCAGCCTTGACAACACCTGACCAGTAGGAAAAATGACAGCTTCATAGTCACTTTGCGCTTTCATGTGGTGTAACGCGTAAGAATAAAGCATTTTGCACCGGACAACAGTGAGGGTCTGCAGAAAAGAGTTCGACAAGAGAGTAACAACGCACACGTTTAGCCCGAGATGAAGTGCCATCACGCACGACGTTCTATCAACGGTGCGCAGTCGGCATCCTAAAACATGCGTATGGTACGTACATCTTCAAACTATGTACTATAAGTTCAGCTATTGGAACACACATGGATACCTAAAGACAGTACTTACGTCATCTTGAGACGTCTCGTGGACGGAGGCTGGAAGTTGGCGTACAACATTCGTGGACCCTCAGACAGTATGATGATATCAACTTCGAAGTCTTCCTGTAGCAAAAAAAGATGAATTTGAACGTCGTTTATAGTGTCAATGTTCGCCTGCAAAACGCACATAGGAACGCTAAATGACAAGCTTTTAAAAAAGCTTAGACCGCCTGAAACACTCCTTGGTTCTGTTGCGTGCAATCGCCAATCCAAACATCGATTTCGAAAGCGAAGAAGCAAAACAAAAGCGGAGATCCAGCGTTCGGGTTCCAATCCTGGACCAAGACAAACTTCTCGTCATTTCTGAAGATTCATGTCCGAGAAATCCGACTGTATTTTCACTGTAGCTTTCGTGCTACGATTATGTGGATGACCATTATTCCCCTTCCATGAACTTTTCTCCACCTTACGGAGTCCCACAGACCTGATTTGTCATAAGCATGAACTGCAATTCACATGGCTACATCTTGCAACGAATCAACTGATTGCTTGAGCAGTATGCTGAACAGATTTCAAATACTGCATGCTTTAAAACAGAAGCGGTGATGGGACCATGATGGAGATAAGTGAAACGGCAAAGCTCGTAAAATGACGCAATATTTGCGTCAATGTTCACCTCGATCGTCGTAACAGATAAAAAAAGGCATATATACGCGTGCGTGTCAAAGAGGTGTGGTTTTCTGCAGTATTAACGTTCGCTCCGATATTGTAACGCCTGTATATGGTAGCAGAGGGCAAAAAAAAAATTACAAAAGTATGTGCTTTAGAATTTTCGCAGCGTCCATTGTGTTGTACGTGCGGTACTTAAGTCGACCAACTTCTCACACGTCTGACAAATCGACTGATCCACCAGTCTACACTTACTTTGAAACGTTCGATGAATTTCTCGAGGGTGATCTCGCCTTGAATGTCAATGGCTGTCCACAAGGTGTACTCCTGGCCGTGAAACTGTTGCAGAAAAGTCGACAAAACAAGAACATAGCGTTAGGCTGAGTGCTTTTGCGACGTATTCGCTCGACTTTTACATTGCGCACGCAACCCTTTTATATAGTCAAGCCACTAATGTGACATTTTATTCAGTTGTAACGTGTCTATATGCGTGTTCGTAATCACGGGGTGCGGTCTACAGCCGGTGAAGCGTCGTAACGTTGGCTTACGAGGTGTTTGCCAAATATTAATAAATGAGTACACTGCAAGGGACAACCTTTTGCACTTCGCACATTATCACATTTACATGTGTCTGGCATACATAGACATTTTTATCATTGACTTCAAACCGAGTACTCCGGACTCTCGAAACTTATCAAGGGGACGTGGAGTCTATGAAGCCTTTCGACCATAATTCGCGAAGGTTTCCACGCGCGACTGCGGTCTCCCGATAACAGGCGTCGCAAACTATTCCACAGACTCAAACTATCCTTAAGCTATCCTCATATCAAATTACCAAAGTATATGTCTCAAACAATTCTACACTCTTCAACGACGATTCGGATGCAGAACACATATATATAATGAAAGAGCCCACTTAGAGAAAGATGACCTATAAACTCGTGCTTCTACACTGATTAAACTCAACGACCGGATGTAACACAGCAACAACAAAATGTTTCTTCATTCTTAAGGCTGGAGTTTTATTGACGATGCAAGAATAAACCTTTTCTTGGCTCACATTTTTCTTGGCAGGAGGAATGGGTTCGGAAAAGCCGAAGAAAGGCAGCGCCAGGTTGACGAAACCATTCTTGTACAGCTCCAACTTTTTGTGACCCTGAGTCAGCTGTTCAAAAGACGCCATTGAGAAAACAAACACGACGATTTAATAGCGCCATTAAAATCATCTCGAGATCGGGAGAGAGCAATGCGGCACTTTCTCCACTTCCCGTACAATTATATCGCGCAAACACGTAGCACAAAAGACGAGGCACGTTCACTGACACAGTTCCGTAACACAGCCCTGCGAGTGCACGCGCCTGAACGAATAACCAGTGGGATTGTGCCTAATAAATTCGCATAGTAGCTGTGTTTATGTTTCTCTTTGCATGTTCGTATTCTTCTTATTGATCCATAGTTACGACATGCTAAGGAGTTGGGGTATCTGCGCAGCAACTGCTGCTCACGTGTGTTCGTGCAGTAAAGTTCAGCTGAAGTACGGCGTTCGTGTTCCGTTTCTTGCAATCTACAATGCTACGTTGTGGCAGAACAGCACAGAAAACGGGGCGAAGAAAATATAGGACACAGCGCTGTGCGCTGTATATTGTTCGTCCCGTTTCCTGCGATGTTCTGCCGTAATGTTCATGAACCAACTTGCCCACGTAAGAACCCTTGTGCATTGCATCTACCATGCTAATATGCGCAGAAAAAATTCCCGTTTCAGAAACGCTCGCTGCAAAATTAACTTCTCATTATTTCGCCAACTCTCTCTTAGCAACTTATTAAGATCAATAAGGCTCAGATTGTAGATAGAGCATAGACAAGACGTACAGAGCGCTGAAATTCCAGCAGTTTACTCAGTTTTGACAAAACCTCGCTTTCGCTTGCCCCGGGCCCTGTGTTTTATTACGCTGTACACTAAAAAATTAGGCCTATTAAGACAACGTAGAGTATTTTTTTCATTACATCACATAATCATTCAGTTTACTTATCAACCCATAGTGTCGTCCTTCCGAGAAATGAATTCCGGGGTTCCAGACCACGATACGATTATGAGGCACACCGAATAGGGAAAGGTACGATTTAATCTTGACATGTGTTTCTTCAGAGCGCATCTGAACCTAAGTACACGTATGGTCGTTTCTGCCTTTCACTGCTATCAAAATGCGCCCACCGTGGCCGTGAATCGAGTCCTCAACCTCAGGCTTAGCAGCGGAACTCTATGGCCGTCATGTAATCGTGGCGGATAGTGTCCTCTCTCCCTCAGTTACGCGTCACGTACGTTCGGTGCACTCGATGACCCTTGCGCAACACATTGTATAGCGTTAACGTTTCGGCATAAACTGGCACTCTAAATGTGAGTGGTGACATCACCTTGTACAGCTCGAGACAGGCGAGGCCCGCCACGAGCGATGTGGTGGTGGCAATGGCCGGTATGATCTTGCCCGCGATGAGCTTGCTCTTGAGTCGGTCGGCCGGCTCGATGTTGTAGTTGGCGGCACGCAGGTTGGAGGCCGCCACGATGAAGTCCACGTGGAAGTTTGTGTCGTCGTCCTTCTCAAACTCCAGCGTCGTAAGTTCCACGTCTCCGAGCTCACTCTGGTCCGGCAGTTCCTCGAGCAGCTGGTTTACGCGATCCGAGTCTGCACGTGAGAGAGAGAAAAAAAAAAGATTCAGGCAGATCGAATTTAAGTTGTTGTCAATGTATATTTGTGAACGCATCATTGGATCGAGAGTGAATGAATTATCCAACGATAGACAGAATATGCTTACACTAGCCGACATTTGCCCATCGAAAGCCACCCATAGACAATAACAGCAATCATTTATGCGTATTAAAAAGATCAGCCGACATTCATAATTTAGCCGATATGAGCTAACGGTAATCGGTGCTAACAAATACCGGTATAGTGTGCGGATAAATATAGAAAACGAAGACACCGGTCAGCGCTCTTAAGCGACCGCGAGGTGGTTATTAGCAAAGGACGTGCTCCAGCATTGGAAAGAGAAGGATCTCGCAGCTGCTCACGCAATGAAGCTACATTGTAAAACGTTACCATTCATACCTCTCTAAACGACCTTTCACAAGAGACTGCGCCTTTTTGTCTATTACTGCCTTTTCCATTGCGTCACCATAGGCGTGCACGTGATCAGATGATCGATTAATCCTATAATCACTAATCTCCGTCCTTACTTGTTTACGGTTCCTCATTCTTTACCGTAACGAAGCAACCCGATCACTATGCCGCCTTGTCATCTGATTATGGACATTGCTTTATTAGGACCTTCAGTACGCTAGGCATTTTCAGTTACTTTGTTTCGACGCTATTTCAGCATTTAAACTGAAACCATGGCTATGTTCTCTACGCTTTCCTAGGTTTTTCTATCTCTGCTTCATATAGCCGTGCTATATTTGCGAATTACGAACATGCAAAGCCGAAAGAAACGGCTTGCATAACCTAAACACGTACCGCTCTGTGCCACTGCAACGGTGGTGTTGCCCGCGGCGACGTTCGCGTTTGGTAGTGGATCGAATGCTGAACTTCAACTACTTTGAGCATTTCAGCGATCGCCTCACGGTCCGTAATTGCGCGGAATGCCAAACATCGTTGCTCGCAGGTTCGCTGCAGCCACGATGTAATCCATGTGCAAGGCCTGCGACACAACGCCAGAGTAAAGCGCTAGTCGTAGAGGCGTCTCGAGTGTTGTGTTGTAATTCGAGCAATAAAACTAACTTCGACAACAGTAACGTCCAAAGACTATACGGACACATTCATGATGCGGTTTGTGCAGCTCTCACATAAAGGCAGATGGAAAAAGTAGAAACACGGGTAATGGGGCATAGCACAGCAGACCCGAGACATAACAGAGACGTTCATACAAAAAAAAAGAGGGCAGGTAGGTCTGTCCGCAGTTAACTGGCTACAGAACAGCGAAAATAATCTTGATAAGCACCGCAGGTACTGATTAAGAATTGATTTTCAATCTGTCAATCTATAAAAGTGGATTGATTGATTGATTGATTGATTGATTGATTGATTGATTGATTGATTGATTGATTGATTGATTGATTGATTGATTGATTGATTGATTGATTGATTGATTGATTGAATAACGGTTCTTGATCAGCACCTGTGGTATACGCATTGTATACGTTTTTTGTGTCCGCAAGTGAGCCACTTCTAAAGGTTCTCACACGCGTTGTTCGTTACGACTTGGATTCTTCCTTCCTTGCCCCGCCACGGTGGTCTAGTGGTTATGGCGCTCGGCTGCTGACCCGAAGGTCGCGGGATCGAATCCCGGCCGCGGCGGCTAAATTTTCGATGGAGGCGAAAATGTTTGAGGCCCGTGTACTTAGATTTAGGTGCACGTTAAAGAACTCCAGGTGGTCGAAATTTCCGGAGCCCTCCACTACGGCGTCTCTCATAATCATATCGTGGTTTTGGGACGTTAAACCCCAGATATATTATTATTATTATTATTATTATTATTATTATTATTATCTTCCTTCCTTGTTTCCCAAAGAAAACTTAGTTCAGAATCGGCGTACTTCTTCATCTGTATGAGCGTTGCATATCCCACATCATGAGCGGACACCAACTAGCTCAAGTTTTCTGCATCACCACACACGCGCCTTACATATGTGCAAACACAAATGCACGCATACAAACACACAAACACTCGCACGACTTGTGTATACTCTTACGTTGTTGGGGTTGAACTCAATGGGGTGAGGGCACCGTTTGAAGCCAGACCAGAAGGGAGCACCGGAGCTCGTGGTCTGCGAGGAAGAGTAGTTGAGAAAGGTCAAGCCCGCTGTGTAATTCAAATTCAGCGTCAATATCGGTCGAGAGAGAAACGAACCTACTAGCAGTGGACACCGAGAATTATTCGAAACGTCTCTGTCTATTGTTTGCAGTTTCCCACGTCCCATGTTCCTTTTAGCCTAATGCTACCAAATCAGCAATAGCGTCAGCGTTCCATTATGACCACGGGTGGCCAAATATTTATGAAAACGAAATACCAAAAACACCCGTGTGCTTAAATTTAGGTTGTCTAAATTAATCTCGAGTCCTCCAACGAGGCGTGCATCAATCATACCTTGGTTTGGGCACGTAAAACTCCAGCAGTTCTCATTAACCCCGTCATGAACTTCACGGCAGTTAGTGCGCAGTAAAAGTTGGCTCGACCTTGTCTGCTTACTTTCAAGTACACTGGTACACTCCTACGCATATTGCTATGTAGTTAAGCAGCACCATTCGAAAAATATCAAGATTATGACAGTTTCTTAATACGAAGATATTACACTGACATTCATTACCGTGCTTCTTATTCTCCTTCACCAGTCGGATTAAGACCGCTAACACTGGGTTAACTATAACAAACGCGCCGTATGTATCAATCTATGCTAAGCTATTATTGGTCGTCGGTATCCCCGTTCAGTAGGTACACGGTAACACCACATCTCCGTCTACTTCGCTCGCAATGCCCGAGAAATGAGAGCTCGTACGTGATTCTCTGGATAGTTGCGAAGCAGCAATCGTATCTGGTTGTCGTACTGATCCTGGAACCGTAGCCGAGCGAAGACAACGCAGTCGTCGAAGACTGTCGCTCGCTGGTCGAGCAGAATTTTCTTTATTTCCTCCAGCGTCACCACCTGCGGCGAAAATGGCGACGATAAACCTATCCACTCACCTTGCGCCATATTGCCGCGTTATCTGCGAAGCATCTATTGCGCGCGCTACGAGCCAACGCTGCCGCAATGCCGGCAACTTGCGAAGTATTTGCGGAATGAAGCATTAAATTAAGGGGGAAACATGTTTCTTACCTGCTGGCTGAGTGGTAGCCTTCGCGTCATTTTCGGAAGAAACTCGGGGTCACTGTAATGGACAATGAACAAAAACATCAATTTATTGCATTATACGCGATGCGATCACGACACCAACTGAACGGATTAGATGAAACCAATATGAAGATTTTGTCCACAGGACAATGAAGGCATGAACGCAACAAAGCCAGTGACGAGAAACATGAAGCGCAACACCGGGCCAGTGTCTAAATGTATGGCGATAATTCAGCGAATATAAGTTCTAGGACAGTGGTTAGATCTGCTGCTCTAAGTATTCAGCCGGCTACGCCATTGCTGCGTAGTTGATGTGCGTGCGTGTGCGTGCGTATGTGTGTCACTCGCACAGTACAGAACTTTTTACGGGTTTGCATGCCCAGAACAATGACTCTGACGTCACGTCTAAGTAAACACATATTTAAGTTGTAAATTGGGTGCTCAGTCAGCATCAGTTTCGCGTTTCGATAAATGTTGATATGTTTTAAGCTTCTCTAGTCGCAACCGTTTCGGCGACAGTTAGCAGTCAGGTGATGATAGAGCACCGATTAATGTAATAGATGCAGAACTTGGGTGCGAATTCACAGGCCAACGTAAGCAACACGGCTGATGTCTTCTTCACAATTCGCATAAGCAATACTATTAAACGGCGCGCCTCCATTGTGTGACCTCCGCGAACTTTCGTGCCGTCCCTTCTCCGAGAAACACTAAACACACATTCGCAGGGTAAATGATGCCTTCAACCAAGCACACACGTGTGCGTGGTCGCAGACAGTCTGGTAGTCCATATTCAGCATGATATTAATGAGAACTAACAGACAATAATGCCAAGGAAAGTATAGGGGGTGTTATTTGTAATAATTGGGATATAAATGTGAAGAAAGTAAAGTGCACGAAAAGATAACTTGCTGCCGGCAGGGACACAAGTACCACCCCCTATACTTTCCTTGGCATTATTGTCTGTTGGTGCTCATTACTATTGTGTCTAACAAAGAAAAACGAGCCCTTAAAAGTCATATTCCCTTCATTCATAGCGAGGGTCTCACTCTGGCAGACTTGATGCCTTCAGGTAGTATGCGAGGGATTATTGGTCAGCTGCCAGCTCGTAAAAAGATCACGTGCTACGTCAGGCAAAAAAGTCAGAAGAAGAGTGTTCCACACGCGCCGCCATGGCTGCGATCGGCGCTGACTAACACTTCTATGTTTAAATGCACATATAAACCCTATAAAGTGGACGAGGGGATGACCGCCGCCGTAGCTCAGTGGTAGAGCATCGGACGCGTTATTCGAAGGTCACAGGTTCGGTCCCTGCCGGCGGCAAATTATCTTTTCGTCCACTTTACTTTCTTCACATTTATAGTCCAATTATTACAACTAACACCCTCTATACTTTCCTTGGCATTATTGTCCGTTAGTTTTCATTAATATTGTGTCTAACAAAGAAAGACATATTCTCCCCATATTCAGCATGGCGTGTCCTATTCAGCCTGGTGCGTTCTATTAATGACTGTGTTGAAGCGTAAGGAGAGCCGGATAATCAACACACGGTACGTTGACCACATTCTGCCCGCGATCATCTTTGTCGGTTTGAAGCTGATTTCTGACTTGTATAAGCAGTGTAGGTTTTGAAACCAGCGGATGGCCTTATGCTCAAAACACAAAGCCATTTTTCACCGTCAAATGCGACCGATCACCGCAAGCACACGAATAGAGGTGTGTGGGACGTTCATTCGTAATGCAATCGCTGTCGTCAATCTATCACTATACTGACGCAGCGTGAATAGATCGAACATGCGCCTCCCCACTGTGTTTTGCTTGAACGTAGAATCGCTCACTGTACCGCTAGCGAACCAACGATGTAGAATTCAAGTTTTCGACCTTAGGAAATATTTAAACTAAATTAGATTTTCTTGGCGTAAGGAAACAGTGTCTGCAGTAGATGTCATATTGTGAATAGTTGTATGCACTCGCTGGTACTCTGCCTTTTATATACTCACTTTAAGTACTGGACGGCGTTTGAGGCCACCTGCTTGAACAGACCCTCAAATTCATCTCGTGCCCACTGGAAAGAAAAATGTCGATCGCTTCCCATACGACATTTTTTAACACAGCATCAACGTTTAAAATAGCGCTGCATATGAGCAAAGTATGTAATGTTTAATTTCTCTCAGTAGACCAAGCTTTGCGAACGTAGGCTTAGGATTGACCGCCCTCCTTCACTCATATTGTGTGTACCGTCGAGAATAGTTAAAACGTTCACGTCTTGCGAAGGTTTCTGCTGCGATTGCAAGTCGTTTCTGTTGCCTCCTATTTCCCGAGTGTGCTGGAAAGTTGCAGAATAAAATGCCCTCACACTGATTTGTCTGCACAATGGCAAGTAAGAAGCTTTGACCCAGTTAACGGCTTTACGATCACGTATAAGGTTACGTAAAAGGTCGAGTTGCAGAGTACGAGCATGGCGGCACGTGCTGACGCTAAGAAATCCGGCAAAACTGAGTTTTGTGAAGTCGCCACAGCAACGCCGCTTTTCAGAAAAACCCAATTACAGGGCCCGTGTTCCCAAAGGCCTCTTACGCTTCAACTGTTCGCAGCGGAAAGTTTTAGCCGATCTTGTTGCTGAATACATCGTTACGGAATGCTGTCAGCCAATGGCAGGATTTCTTGCATACAAAAAGGTTTCGTTATTGGGGCCCCGCTCTTAACGAACCAGCTGCAAAACATTGTAATGGGGAAATCACATTCCTCAACTTTCAACATGAATCCATTTCTGTGTGCTGTCAGGAAGACGTCAAATCCGTGCGGTTTGCAACAACAACCAAAGAAATGGAATAAAAAGCTAAACACGAATTAGGAGAAGCTGTTTTGACAGGTACGTTTTCAGATGGCAAGTACGTTTCTGTCGGTACTCACTGAACATATGATTTAGTACGAAGCGAAATCCTGCAAAGCTCAAAGCGATAGTAGCATCACAGACTTTGAACCTCATTAGCACGACAATGTGATAAAGCTTGCGCACAAGAACCAATCGTTTTGAAGGGTTGACAGTGCGGTCTAAACCTGCATCTATACGTCACGTCATGCGCGGTTTTACAAAACAGATGAGATACATCATGAAGATAAACAGATGCTAAAGGTCAATAAAAAGTTTTTACGCTGTGCATGTTCTCCAATGCGTTTAACAGCACAGTGATTATGCACATTGCTCGCGGATCATGCATTCTTAAATGTCTCCGTCACTGGCGTAACAACTCGGTATAATGCTGTCTCCTGAATCAGTCAGTTATGTTCGTGCAAATCACCGGCCAGTTTTCATGTTTTCATGCAAAGTCATATTTTTGAGCGCCGTTAATTTATGTGTGCGTTCCCATCCCCGCCTAATCGCGTTAGCGTACAAAGAAAGCGGTGACACGAGGGGAATTCCTAAATAAGTGCCGTTTTGCTATAAAGCAAAATGCTTTCATTAGTAAAACAATTTTATGGCGGTTTTAGTTTCGCACAAAACTGCAGTTTTCTTCGTATTTGGGTTAACTTCCGAGCACCTTTCGTAACGCAGTACTACATCCTTGAAACGATCTGCATTGAAGTTCGTCGCCCCGAGAATTGAACCAGTCGACAACGAGCGCCTAAAATATTTCTCTTTTTTAATTACGTTTCGGTGAAGAAGAATGGCGCCACTACTTTGAATGATTTTTTTTTTTTTGCAATATATCGACATCTTGAGGCCTAACAAATTGTGCGCATGCAAGGTGGGTATCGAAAACTCTTGCCGACCAACACAGAGGAAAGAATGACGAGTGGAGGACCGTTACTGGAGTGCTATCAACACAACATACGACTTTTGTTACAAATCGTTAACGTTTTCGAAGAGGTGGAGCGGTAAGCCTGAGAGAATTGGATGACTTGGCGAGCCACAGCGGGACCTCGCGCAACCTTGAATATATGTTCCCATAGAATATTTAGAATTGAAGGAGACCTCTCGGATTACGTCGCTTGCTCTCCAGATCAACTAACTTTATTTTTCATCTTCCTCCTCTAGAAGTGAAATAAAGAATACGTACCTGCAGGGTGTGCTCGATGTTGTTGGGGAAATGCTTGATGGTGCAGACAGGTATCGATTTTTCGGGAGGGTCGTGGGACGACGAATAGGACTCCGTCATGTCGGGCTTCACGACCTGCACGTTGCCCTTGGTTCCCATAGTGCCAGACTCGAGCAGGGGCTTCCGGTAATACACGCAGCGTTTGTCCATGTACTGGCCTGCACGACGTCTCTTAATCAGCCGAGCTCGAACGCATTTGCTACGACAGCGGCGCTAATTATTATGCACGATAAATGATTAGCGATGCGTGCAGCAGTCGTCGCATTTCAAAGATTAGAGGACGCTTAAGTCCCGCTTTTAAGAGCGGAACGCGATATCGCGCCCTTTTTCCGTCGCCTTCCCATTCGATTGACACGCTTCGCTTTTCGGTGGACACCTTGACTGTGTCCGTAATGGAAGGAACGTGTGTGCGAGAGACGTTGCCAGTTGTAAACACTGTTAGCGTAAGGATACCGATTTGGGCTTGTTGGTTCATGGTAAACTGGCTTGTAGCCTAGCGCAGGAACATCCGAGGGCAACGGATGAAGTAACAAGCCGACACAAGCGCTACTGCAAGGGCGCCTACAGCAACTGTGCTTGCGAAGACACCGCTACGTCGTAATTGACTGCGCCGTAAATCCGGGACACCATGCGCCATAAATGATGGAATTGCGGGGGGGGGGGGGGGGGGAGGAGGAGGAGGGGGGGAAGCAGGCATCCTGCATAGTATGCCATTTCCTTGATTCAGCTGGAGTAATCACACTGCAAATGTAGTGATAAATAATAACATCAATGATGATAACGACGTTTATTTCTTCAGCGTTTTACCGAGAAGTCTTGAATGTGCAGAACAGCTCCTTGGTCCTGTCAAGCGAAGGAGGTGCACGTGGAATTTGACCTCTAGCCACCTCCAGATTTGCGATGACAACGTCAACAGAACCCTCAAGGTATACGTTTGACCCTCGGTAAAAATGACAGTCGGGCAAAGAGCGGTGAGGGGAGGGTGTTTTCGAGGTTAGTAAGTCGGCTCCCGCATGAAGCAGCGCTGTTAGTTATAATGCCGAATTTTAGGAACCACGCAAGCACCTTCGGCAAGATGAATGGCACGTGCAGCGGTTATTCTGCTCCGTACGAAGTACCCCGCACGACACTATTCCCGCAATGCGTTCCCGAGCTTCGGCAATTACCCAGGCTAGTTTTTCAAGATGGCCGCACACTCACGTGCGTTCACGTTGTCCAGCGCATTGGCCACGCCGTCCAGAGATTCGAAGAAGTCGTCGTTGTAGACTTTCTCGGTCTCTGGACCCACTCTGTTTTCGTGTACGGCGATGTTCACCTCGGGGTTCATTTCAAGCACAGCTCTGGCGGCCGTCGTGGACTTCATTTGCTGCGCGCGGCATCAGACACGCGTCATCAAGACCAATCGGTGTAACAGCTAGGTCTCAAAGCCTTGTTCCAATAAGAAGTTAAAGCCTATTGTTCGGGCGCAACAAACGCACAATTATACAATGCGGCCTCGGGTCCACTCTAGAGGAACGCGTGCTAGTCAACAAAACTTTTCGCCTCTGAGTACACTTTCTGCAATGCCCGCCGTGTTAGCTCAGCGGGTATGGTGCACCGCGGCTAATAACGAGGGCACGGATAGGATTCTCTGCCACGATGGCCGCATTTCGCTTTGATGGTGGCGAAATGCGAAAACATACGCGTACATACACAGCTAGGTACACCTTCAAGAAACCCGGTAGAGATGGCAATATCGATCGATGAACGATTAACAGATTTATAGCTGAAAAAGCCTGCGCAAAACGATTAATCTTAACCTATGTTTAACTTTCATTAATCAACGTAATCGATTAGAGCTTTTCTATTATTCGATTTGCGGACAGTGACAGGAGCGACGCGAAAATTATGACATCGTACTAGAATTCTGAGGAAAAGGTACGACTGTGACGCTGAAGTTATACTGCATGGTGGTTGAGTGAGAGCGACACACTCTATTGACTGTTTTCTCGAGTCACACTAATGGCGCTGCCGTCGAAGTCAAGCCCTTTCCCTCTCTTCTACCGCACTACGCATGCACTACGTGGCGACGTCAATTTCGGCGAGAGAACTCTCCGTGAAAACATGTGCTGCATATGTTTCCTCGTTTTATCGGGCATACGTTCTTAGCAAAAAAAAAAGTCAGTTTCGCCTCAAGGGCGAAGCAAGGAGTGCGATAGCAAGAAATTGCAATGTTACAGAAAGAACGGCAAGCAGCTAGAAACTTGCTGCGCGCTGCTCAAGCACAAAGGGCGCAGGAAAAGAAAACACACAAGGCGAGTGCGAACTGTTCCAGCTCGACATTTGCAGCGCGCTGCTCAAACACAAAGAAGGACGCACGAAAAGAACGCACAGGTAAACACAGGACGAGCGCGAACTGTGACAGTTCTTACTTCAACTAGCCCCTACTCTGGCTCTTGTAGCTAGCTGCTCACTCCTTTCGCAAACGCGGCCTCTGCAGCGAGCAAAGTGACTTTCGTGCAGTCTATACCTTCAAAGCAAACTTTGCGTTGAAAGCACGAGACTTACAAAACTCCCCCTCAAGAGATGAGCGCGCCAGCATGTTCGGCCACGCCCTGTATGTCAAAGTACAAGTCGGAGGCGCGCATCCCAACGCCGGTGAAGCATTAGACAGTTTTAGAATTGGGGACCTAAGAAATTTGCGAGCCGCCAGGACATGCGCAGAACCCAAGCCACTCTCGAACTCTTGCGCTCGCGTTGACCCAATATCCTGCAGCCCCTTTGGGTGGCGAACAAAACCGGAGAGCGCGCGAGCTCAAGAGAAGAAAATGAAGACAGCGCTTGGCAGTGACATGTGAAGCCACGGCTCGGGTTCCGTGAGGGCGTCGATTCTGGTCACAAAAATAAAACTTCATTAGGGTCTAGTTGGTACATATTCCTGGGGCTAAAATTGCAGCGCTAACGCACTTCTTTGTCCTTCTTACTCCTTTACTTCTTTGTGCCTGCACCGATCTCAATATAATTTCATGTCTCCGCGTATCTAATACACTATCATCTTTGTTACAAGATGTAAACTGTGATCCTGGTACAGACGTCTCATTTCTTCCCTCCTGTGGCATAAGCCTGCAAGAGCCAAAGCGTTTCCACTAGCTCGCGCTACCACGAGCCACGGGACACTCTTCTTTTAGGAGCGAAGCACCAAAGGGTCTCGGCGTGTCGGCGTGCATCGTCGTGTCCTGTCGTGACAGTTCATTTGCTTGAGCGCAAGAGAGGGCGCCACTGCCTCAGCGCTCGCCGTGTGGCGAGAGAGAGCGACCTGCGTGCGTTGACTATGGAAACGCTCTTTCTGCGATGAACGCTCAACTACCAGCTCGCAAGGAACGAGAACGCGCCCTCGCCCGCGAGAGAAACGCAGACGCAGGCAGAGTCTGCTAGCGACTTTCTTGATTGAAAACCGAACGCTCGCGCTGCACAACCGTTAACCTACCACTGCAGGCATCTCGTCCAAATTTGGAATGTAGAGGTGCAGGTGATCTTTTGCGCCGGTCCCTGAAACCTCTGCAATTCCACTGTATTATCGAGAGCGATTCTTTTTTTCTCCGTGCTTTAGAAGTAGGCCCTGCCATATTTATTATATTTGTTGAGATGGGTTAGTGAACGGACCCGCGGGGAGAGCTGTACCGCCACTCTGCACATTTTCTAGGGAGTCGGTGAATTCCTCGTGTTTCTCGCCCTCCGCGGCGCGGAGAATTTTACTGGGTCGCTCACCCGAACCCTACCCGAGAGGACTGGGAGGCGGCCCTGCTCGGCTGCTCAGACCTTCAGGCCCAACAGGCCTTGGTACAGAGAGCCAGGGCGGCGGCTTCAACCAATGGGGTCCCGGAATAGAGACTCCACCTAGTCTGTAGGAACCTCTAAAGAGGTCCCACGCCTCTCCTTGTAAATAAATGCTTTTCACCACCACCACCACCTACCACCACGGCACGGGATCTTGATCTGCAATGTAGCGCCGGTGGGAGATTTCTCTTGTGCGTAGTTGAACAATAAATATTCGCAACGTGCACATTAACTAAAAACGGAGTGCGGGTCTCTGTGTCTAATCTCTCTTCTGTCTCTCATTGCCCATTAGCAGTGATTTTGCTGTGGGAAACACCAGCGCACACAGCATGCTTCGCCCCTCCGCGGGTTTCATGTTAATAGAGCTGAAACACCCTTCCCTCCATAATTCGCCCCCTCCCCCAAATTTTATATTATTTCCCTGGCCGACTGCCCACGAATGGCGCGGCGCTACAACCCCGAAAGGGAAAACTAACGTGGGTGGTCAGCAATACGACGCAAACGCAGCGCGGGCAACGATTCAGAAGGGCCCGCAGCTCGCATTTCACCACGTGTGGCATTCCGTGTTTTTAGGGGCGAAGCTCCTTAAGGCGGCACCCGTTCGTCCCTCGTAGTCGTAGTCGTAGTAGTCGTAGTGCGTAACCAGTCTTACGCTTTGACTTCCAAGGTAGTGCCGGTGGTAGATTTTTCCTGTGCGTTGTTGAGCAATAAAAAATTCGCAGCGTGCGCGTTAACTAAAAGCCGAATTCTTCTGTCTCTCATTCCCCATTAGCAGCCATTGGTACACTCTAATCACGGTAACGTTTACGACAGCATAAAAAGACATGTAACTTATAATTTATAAGTTACATGGCTGTTACAGCAATTTTATCTTTGTGTTTTCTTTATTTCCCTCTCCCATAGAGGTTACATCGACAGCAGCGTGCCAAGTTAAAAGCTAAAGCACCGCGATGAGCATTGCAACCTTTAGATTGTAACTTATAAAAGCGCAATGACTCATCCGTCAGGGGACCTACACTATGGAGCGGAAGTTTATTGATCAATGTGTCACATCGCGATCTGTCTTGTTCAAGGTTGGCTTTATCAATTGAACAGCGGATGATTTACACACAGAACGGTTCTTGACAGCAGAAAAGCAAATCACAGAAGCAACGATTTTACATTGCGGCATACTGAGGCAAGCGATGGTGGGGTATGAACTAAAACTGAAGTTCAGTAAGGTGAGCCCGCTTCCAAAACCCGTGATTTATGAAGTGACATAATCTGCACAGACATCGGCAGAAGCACAAGAACGAAAAACTATCGTATGTTGGTCAAATGTTTGTGCTAAATAATTTATTAAGTAGCTCTTATATCTATTTTCCTTTTAAGCCGCATAAGTAATTAATTTGCCTCCGGGAAGCTTCGCATACGGCGACAAGATAAAGTACTGTGAGCACACGACAACCGACCAAATTAAACTGACGATGCAATCGAAGAACCATCCCGTGGCGCGAGAAAAATATTTTTCCGAGACTCGCAATACAATTTATTCCACTTTCGCTGTTGTGTTTTCTAGTTTGTTTCTTTTTTTTCGCGTTATAATTAACGGATCGTAAAGCGCAGCAAACGTCACGGGACAACACAGCACCAAACACGCTTAACCGTCATCAATTCGCCAACACGGGAGAAAAAGATGCCGCTGAGTTCACAAAACAGCGTGGGACGGCCGCTCCAGTAGAGAGGCCGCATAGAGAAATGTATGAGCTCGCTGTGAGTAACAAATGTGGCGTCCTCAAGGCGCCGCTTCAACTTTATCGAACCAGGGACGGCGTCATCCCTCCTAGGCTTTGCACAACTTGAGGTGTATGCCGGGAAGAGAATTCGAATGCGAGGCGGTTGGTGCGGTTGTTGAAGCCCCGTTTGTGCAGTGCTGCTCTTTGTTTCATCGATTTAACCAGGTTTTACGCTCCGCGCTTTGTTGACGTGCGTGGTCTAATCGTGTTGTGTACGTGAGTGGCGTGTAACTAGTGATACAGCACGCAAGGACAGTCATTAACGTGCGCGATCCGCCGCAAATCAGCCACGACGCATTGCAACGGGCACGTTCAGTGGGCTGCGCGGCCGTTGCGACGAGCTGCATTGCTGATTCTTCGCTTGACTGAGACTGGCAATTGTCGAGCGGGTTGCATCCGTTGTTACGTTGCCCGAAGACAGTAGTAAATGTGATTTGCAGGTAAGCAATATTCTCTCTTCAGTACGTTGTTTGCTTGTGTATATGTACTTATGTCTCGTGTTTACCTGAATTCATGCTCATGCTTACGCTACTGTACGAGATGGGTCGTGTGATACTTTTATGTAATCGTGTCATACTTTTATGTTTTAAATAAATCGTGTCATACTTTTATGTAATGCACTGTTATTGGCAGTATTTGCTCTGCGTTTCACATTACAAGATGAGTTTTTGGGCGTATATTATCAAACATCCGACTAAGATCATTCGTTATCATACACGTTTATGTGAGAAGAGATGAAGGACAGAAGTTTAACCCTTCTTGCTGTCGCCGTCTTGGTACCTTCAACACGCTCGATGAAGGCTGCAATCACGGTGTGAAATACTGTAGGCGGCATAAACAAACTGCCCCAGATCAGCTTTGCCCAGACGAGCTCTGCGTGCGCAGTAACTCGCTCCTGTCAATGGCAGTCTGGGCTGTTTGTCATGTCCTTATCACCGGTACATGATATTTCGTGGCGTCTATACGCAACGTGTCGGCTAATTCAACTTTTCGCCATGCTTCAAACTCTGCTGCGGTTGTTTTAGGTGGACGAGTGAGGGTTTAAGGCGGTAATGCGGGCTAGTTGGTTGTGATCACTGGTGTTCATTTCGGTAGCGCAAAGAAAATTACACAAAAAAAAAAGCCCTCGTAGAGTGATGTAGCGCGTCGCGCCTGTGCAACGGGTTTTGTGTGTTTCCTTGCAGTAAAGTCAGTTGATGTTTAGCGCCCGTCCTGTCTACGTGTTCTCTCTTGTCTTTAATTGTTTTGCGCTACCGAAATGAATAAAGCTTTAAGTACACGAAAGACAATGAAATGGCGTTAAGAGTGCGTTTTAAGTGTAGTTTTAAGTGTCTTAAAGGAAATCACAGCATCCTTCCGTGTGTAGCTGAATGTAGCAAATCCGAGGCACTGCGCCGACCGAAGTAAACATTTAATACACACACACACACACAAAAGGACGTTTATGACGTGAAAAAAGAAATTGTTAAATCCAGTGCTTTGGCTGAGCACGTTTCAGGGGACACGCAATCGACTGGGGAAAGGCACGTGCTCGCGCTAGAGAAAAATGACTGTCACGACGTCTTTATCTCGAGTCGCTCTTGATACCGACCACTCCGTGTGTGTGCGTGCGTACGTGTGTGTGTGTGTGCTCGTGCGCGTGTGTGTGCTCGCGCGTGCGTGCGTGTGCGCGCGTGTGTGTGTGCTCGCGTGTGCGTATGTGTTCGCGCGTGTGCTCGTGCGCGCGTGTGTGTGTGCTCGCGTGTGCGTATGTGCTCGCGCGTCGTGTGTGTGTGTGCTCGCGCGTGTGCGTGCGTGCTCGCGTGTGTGTGTTTGCGCTCGCGCGTGTGTGTGTGTGTTTGCTCGCATGTGTGCTCGCGTGTGCGTATGTGCTCGCGCGTGTGCTCGCGTGCGTGTGTGTGTGTGTTTGCTCGCGTGTGTGCTCGCGCGTGCATGCGTGTGTGTGAGTGCGCGCGCGCGTGTGTGCTGGTGCGCGTGTGTTTGCTCGCGTGTGTGCTCGAGCGTGCGTGTGTGTATGTGTGTGTGTGCGCGCGTGTGTGTGTCGAGTGTGTGTGTGTGTGTGTGTATGTGTGTGTGTGCTTTTTGCTTTAGTCGGCTCAGTGCCTCGGGTTTTCAACGTCACCACGTAGCAACCCAACCAGACGGGCTTCCGTCAGACTTCAAACTTCTGCGTCTTGACCTAACTTGAAACCTTACCACAAATATATGCTGAAGTCATCTTCATTCCATAGTTGCACTCATACAGATCACAATGTACGGCATTCAAAATTCAGATAATTCATGCTCATGCTTACGCTGCTGTAGGAGTTGGGTCGAGTCAGAAAAATAAATTGTCATGCTTTTACGCATCGTTGCCGGCAGTATTTGCTCTGCGTCGCTCGATTACGTCTAACTGCTTCGCTGTCGAAACGGGGCAGCTGAGAATATGTTACGCGATAAGCGATACGCTGTGGCTTAATGATTTTTCAGATAGCACGAATGCCAGCAATGGTGCAACGTAGGAGTTCAAAGGGAGACATGGTCAGTGTGGTTGGTATGTCTTTCGATCTCCTTAGTTCCTTGGCGATAAAAATTTGTTGTCTGGCACTGAGATAACTTTTTTTTTGTGTTCTCGTTCTGTTCTATAGGGTGCAAGCAACGTGTCATTGTGGTTATAAAAAATGAATCAGTATACATGTGATTTAACTGTCAAAGCTGGAATGTTTAAAGGTACGTAGACAACACAAATGATTTTTTTCCCGCCATATTAAATGTGTTGCGTTGGAACTGTTACAGCATACATCCCGCCCAAGGCATGCTGGGAGGATCTCCTATCAGGCAGCTTGGAAACTTCCAGACGCCGATATGCCTTACGTTCGGTGCATGCAGCCGAGGTTATGAACTGTCAAGTGGAATACGCCCCTTAAAGAAAACGAGTGTATTCAAGCTCCACGCGAAATGCAAAGTATGGTCATTGAAAAATGTAAATTGTAATGTTTCTCTTTCTAATCACCTGCTGTCGTGTTTCTGCTACTAACTGTCACTTACATTATTGTATTGCTGACTCTTGTGCTAAACAGATGTAATTGCATTTGGGATTAACGTGCGTTTTCAAATAAGATTTT